>NC_055972.1:10123254-10170754 GCF_018492685.1 Alosa sapidissima | reverse complement strand
CACAAATCTAGGGAAGGATACAAGAACATTTTTGCAGCATTGGAAGTGCCCAAGAGGACGGTAGCCTCCATCATTCTCAAATGGAAAAGATTTGAAACAAACAACAGTCTTTCTACATCTGGCCTCCCAGTCAACCCGAAATTTCCCCAGATCTGTGGTTTCATACAACCCTGTCTTGCAGGTCTATAGACAATTCTCTCAACCTCGTGGCTTGGTTTTCACTCTGACATGCACCATCAATAATTGAATCCATTTTAAGATAAGTCTGAAACATAACAAAATGTGGAAAACTTGAAAGGGTCTGAACACTTTCCGGTTGCACTGTATGAATGAAGCACAGATATTGTTTTTGAAGTTATTAAACAAAACCTATTCTCAGTAAGGCTTGATTGTATTTTCTTGTTCTAATTGAACAAAGAATTAACTCTGAACACTTAACTTTCAAAAGTTATAGCTGTGAAAATATCTGACCATTTTAATATTAACTGAATATTGAACTGTCACACATCTAAATAAAAAGTCATGTCTTCATGTAGTAATTTGAATATGTCATCGGTAGCTTTTGGGACATGGATTTGTCTGCCAACAGAGGGCAGCACTTGATCAGGATTCTGGTCAGCTTGGGCTTGATCATGCAGAAGAGTTTGAAGACATATTTCTCTGGAGAGTCAGCCTACTACTCAATACTCTTATTAATAATGTAATTAATTTAATTTCATTAATTAGGCAAGTGCCTACGTGGTATTTATATCTGAACAATAGTCAATTGGGATTCCATGTAGGCTTAGACATTTAAAATGGAAGCACCCATGAACCAATGGACACTTAAACCTAAACACACACACACACATACACAGACACATACATACACACACACACACACATACAAAAACACATTCCCAGATGTAAACAAGTAGAATTTTATTGTCATTGTCATCAGGTAGCAGACTCATCAGGCCCAGCAGTGGCACCGGCAGTGACAGAAAATTACCCTCTTAACGTCATTCTGAAGGCGTTACATGGGCTGAAAGTGAACACAGACCTCATAGCAAGCAGCCTAACTGTATCCAGACCTTTGTCTGATGTGTCTGTGTGTGCTTGCATAAATGTGTGTCAGAATTGTGTGTATGCACACATATTATGTGCCTCTGGACCCACATATGCATGCACACAAATGTGTGTTCATATGTGTGCCTGTCTAACCACATCTGCGGACGTATGCGTGTGCGTGTGTTTATGTGTGTCTGTCTAACTGTTAGCAGTTAGACAGACACACTGTCTCTCTCTCTCTGTGTGTCTGTGTGTGTGTGTGTGTGTGTGTGTTAACATGTGTGTCTGTTCAACCACATGTGTGGACACATATATGTGTGTGTATACATGCATGTCTAGCCATATGTACTGTACATTTGTGTTTGTGTGTGTGTGTGTGTGTTGAACTCCTGGCTCTGGCCCGCTCTGCCTGTTTGCTTTTGAAGCCGTTTGAAGCTTTAATCGCGCAGGCCCATGCTCTCCACGAGACGCTCTGGCTCGGCTTTACGGAGCCCGGGGAGCCAGCGAGAGAGCGCGAGTCTAGACTCTTGGACTTCCGTGACCCCGTCTCATCTGGGTGTGCAACCCAATCGTTCCTCTGCTGTGTTTTTCCGCCCTTCTCTCGGGATGTGGCGAGTTGCCTTCATTTGGTTTGTCTTCATTCCCCCTCGTCCGGGAAACGGTGGTGGATTTCCCGATCAGGCAAAGTGTTTTTATTTGCTTGTGGGTCACCACATGCGTGCCTCGTTCCTGTTGGGGAAAATGAGTCCCCCTTTTTCACTAAAGTATTAGTCTGCTTCCTTGGGGAAGGGCTCCATCCTCTTTCAGCTGGGTTTCTATTAAACATGACTGTCTGGCATCTACAGTACTGCCTCATGGTGGCTTTACAGCAAATCTTGTTGAATGTTTTTGCAATTGGCCGCTCTCTGCTGTGGAAGCCTCACTGAGATCCTGATCTTCATCTTTTTTTCCCCCTTTTTCTGTCAACAGGAGGAAGGCGCGTCGGGAGCTGGAAGTGTCCAAGGCGGAGATTCCGGCATGATCCAGCAGCTCGAGCGGACGATACGGGAGTTACACGATAAGATTTCCTACTTGGAGAAGCAACAGGTGTCGCTGGAGAGGGGTATTTGCAGCCAGGAGGGGGAGGGAGGGGAGGATGTTACGGACTCGAGTGCGAATGACTCACAGAAGCCAGGCAGCCCGACAGGGAGCAGCCAGCAGGCCAAGTCCAGCCAGACCTCACCAGTGGAGGGGGCGTTCCCTTTCCCAGTGCCTTTGTCAGACAGGATTGCACCTCCCACTCAGCCAGGGTTCACCTGCACCTGTCAGACCTTACAGCAACCCCCTCCTCCTCCACCTCCTCCCCCTGGCACAGATCCCTCTCTCTCTCTACCTCCACCATCGTCTCTATCAGGACTCTGCGCTGGGCCGCCTGCTCCTCCTCCTCCTCCTCCGCCGCCTCCTCTACCGGGAGCTGCAGCCGGTCCTCCTCCACCTCCCCCTCCACCACCTCCTCTCCCTGGACAAGCAGCGTGTCCTCCTCCCCCACCCCCTCCGCCTCTCCCGGGAGCAGGCCCTCCAGGACTTCCTCCGCCACCGCCTCCCCTCCCTGGCATGGGCCCTCCTCCTCCTCCTCCACCACCGCCGCCTCCTCCTGGTATGGGGGGACCCCCGCCACCCCCTCCTCCACCAGGCATGGGTCCACCACCACCGCCTCCAGGCCCTGGCTGCCCACCCCCTCCGTTCCCCCCAGGAGGCTTTGGCATGGCCCTGGCCCAGGAGGCCGCCCCCCTGAAGGCCGTCATCGAGCCCCCCAGGCCCATGAAGCCACTCTACTGGACCAGGATCCAGCTCCATGCTAAAAAGTAATTACACGACTCATTGCTTAGCTCCGGTCTGTGTGTGAATATAGACTTTTTTTTTGTGTGTGTGTGCTTCTGTGTGTCCATGGCTGTGTATGCGTGGGCGAGATGGGGAGTGTGTTTGTGTATGTGTGTTTATTTTTCTTTCTCTGTGAGTGTTTAAGTCATATTGAGATTGATTCATGTCTGGAGTAGGCTTTTCTCACTGTACGTCTGTCTGGAGTCAGCAGTATTGAATTCATGTCACCCTAGCAAACACTATGAATGTGCATTGCAATATGAGTGAGTTGCCTGTGTGTGTGTGTGTGTGTGTGTGTGTGTGTGTCTGTGTGTCTGTGCCTGCCTGCAAATGTTTGTCTATGTCTCCATGATCTATGATACATAAGCATTTGTTTATTTGGCAGAATCTCCCATCCAAAGTGAATGAGATGTCTGGGTGCACTGGGTTCACATTATGTCAATTTCTCCACTAAGCCCAGAGAAGCCAGCAAGCCCCATCACTCACACTACACAGCGCCACGCTCTAAATCAAGCCATCCGCTGGGTAAATAGTGGGGTATAAACGGCAATATAAATACAAATTTCTAATAACAGATCTCCAAATATGTCCACCGTGCACAGAGTCTCAGTTTGTATGCTGAGCTCCAATAAACACGCTAATAAGTAAATTACCCAGCCAGAGGCCCTGGAGGCTTAGAGGTGCCATGGATTTGCTGTAGCTGATAAGGATCAGTGGTTGTCGGCCCTAGCAGAGGGCTCCTGCGCTGCAGAGGAAGGCGGACTGAATCGCAGTGTAAAATGAGGGGAAGATGTCGGGCGCAGTGTGGTCAACCACTCGCAGAGTGGGAACAGATGCTTGTGGACTCAGCCTTCCACTGCAAAGAGCTGTGCATTAATAAGGCTCTTGTGTTCCATCTGAAGAACGCAGCGCAAAACAGCAGTGGGCTCTTTTAATAAGTTTGCCATAGCCGATAATGAGTTTTTCCTCAAAAAAGTCACTACATTTGCAATTTTGTGCTAATCAGTGCAATACACTCCAGCACAACACTGGAATGACTATGCTCATGCTGTGTTTCTGTATTTTTACATTCCTATGTCTCCTCAAAAATAACAACCATGGCAAAAAACCTTTTTACCAAACCAAAAAATACTTTTAGCCTTGTTGGCAATTCATTCTCCTAAACATTTTAGTCACTGTAAAAGTCCATGTTATGTGACTACAAAGCTGTGCATCCTACCTAAAGATTATGCCTTGATTTCAAAATAAATAGATTATCGGTAGTCCTCAAAACTAAGTGCATTACAAGGCCAGCTTATGGTTTCAACTTAACCACATAACCTAATATCACAATAGCAATGACCGTGTCTGTCAACTGAGTTTGACGAGACCACATACAGGGTGACTCATTCCTAGTGGTGTGATGAAGCTTCTGAAAATAGATGGTTTCTTCTTTCTGTCTGCATCTTCAGGAACGCTAATGGTGCTCTTGTGTGGGAGAAGATTGAAGAGCCATCTGTGGACTTTGATGAGTTTGTCGAACTTTTCTCTAAGAGTGCCATGAAGGAAAAGAAGAAGCCCATATCAGATACCATCACCAAGTCCAAGGCTAAACAGGTAAAAGCCTCCCGATTCCTCTGTCCCAAAAGACTACTCTGAATCAGACTGAATTGTGGGAAACAAAGACGACCACAACATGAGAGTGTGCCCTCGAGGGGATGGTTTCCATCATATCTTCATCTTACTCACGTTGCGGTTTGTGAGAACAAAGTGAATATCGCTGTCAGTCTGTGGTCGTGAGACACTTTCATAAAAGTTCCTCCACTCATTTTCAAAGTGTTTTTGCTGAGTGCCGCGCCTCCGATCCCCGGCTCTTTGGCACGCCGATGTATGATTCACTCATTTCGACACCATCGGCGTCCCAGCCATCAGCGAGGCGGCGGCGGCGGCGGCGGCCGCAGCAGCAGCGGCAGCTTTGAAGGTGCCGATCAGCACTCAGGCGCCCCGGGGAGAAGAGCGATGGCGAGCGGCGCTGTGCGGGCGTGGGCTCTGGGGAGACGGGCTCTTAACGATGTGGTAGATGCTGCTGCAGATTGGGTCGGGGGCACAGCGGGTCGGTTCCCTTTCTTGTTGTCGGGGGAGAGCGGCTGTGGTGTTCGGGGTGGTGGATCTCCTACCGAGAGGTGGCTTGGGGTCCGGATGAATGGGGTGGCGGGGCGGGGGGGGTTGGGGGTACGTGGGTAAAGGCGGGGGGTGGCGAGGTCGGGCGCCAAGTGGCTTCCATGTGCAGCGAAAACAGCACAGAGGCACGATTATGTGGCCGTGTTTTTTGTTTTTTCCTTCTCTGCTGCCGCAAGCGCAATGAGGCGCGAAGCCCCAGCGACTGGTGTGTGGCGTGCTAATGGCGGTTACAAGCGGGGCCGATGAGTCGGCGCGGTGGGGACATGATTCACAGCGTCGAGCTTTTCTTCTTTTCGTTTGTTGCTTTTTATATCCGCGTCCCTCGTGACCTTTTTTTTTTTTGTGTAATTTTTTTTTTTTTTTACTTACTGGCACGGCCCACGTCTCTCTCTCTCTCTCTCTCTCTCTCTCTCTCTCCTGTGCTCTGTCTTTCTCACTCTCCCGCACTCTCTCGCACGCCCTCACTCGCTGGCTCAGACAGGAGGAGGAGAGTGATGTCACTTCACGTCTGAGTCTCGGCGTTAGCATCTCTATGTCCCTGTTTGCGCTCTCTGCGGTCGCTGTGATCTGAGGAGGCACAGGACAGATCTGTGTTGACTTAGCCTTCCACTGCGCCGCCTAGGTCTCCGCATGCACAAGCATGTAGATTTCCGTGTTTCTGTGTCTTTGGAACACACTTCTGGCTTGTGTCAGCAACACAGCTGAGTACTCTCCTCATACCTCATAACCCAGACCCAAACAGCCAGATGTTGTGTAGAGGCTATCACTGCTGCGAAGCAATGGCATCTGCTGCGAGTTCCGGCCAGTCCATGTCTGCATTATGTAATTTCTCCACAGTATTTCACAACTGCATCACAACAGGGAGAGTAAGAGTGCTGGCATGCCCGCCTTTGCACCCCAAACAGTGCAAATTCAGCTTCTGACCCCCATAAGGACTGAGTAAGCGAAACGCACTGGTAATGTGCAGTTTGGTTGTAGTTAGTGGTCGGCGTGTAAAATACTCCCCCCAGACGGAGGCGTATGGAGGCAATGACTCCCTCTCTTTCGGTGCCAGCGGCTTTCGGATAAACACCTAATTATAGGGAGAGGGAGCGCAATGCATCACATGGACTTAAGTGCGGCCGTGCTTTGAATGCATGCCTGCACTTCCCATGCAAACCACATTATCAGGGTCTAACTGGGGGATTTTAAGCCCCCTTTTTATTGAGCATTAATGCGCTGTTTTTGTAAATATGTTCCAATCACTCTCAGATCTCGAAGCAACTTTGACCACCTTCTCCACACAAAGTTGCCTGATTTGGGGAGGATATCAACAAAAAGCGACCCTTCATATCAACTTAATTCAACGGGACAGATTTATCATTTGCATAATGTTTGTGGTGACTCCTTGGCAGGGTCGTGTGGTACCGAACTTTTTTATGTGAGCGCCGAACATGAGAGAGAGAGAGTGGAGGCCAGTCTTTTCTTCCCACATGAGGGCGAACACATTCCCTTACCCCCCGGAGGAAAAGAAAACAACCTTTTGCCTTTATTATTATCGGACTGGATGAAATGCTATGCGATAATGATGCAGTTGATGTCTGAAAATGAAATCTGTCAATCACAGCTGTCTTCTTCAATTCCTGTCACTGATTTCTTTCCATCTCCGCTCTTTCACCTTATTTTCTTCTACCTCTTTTCTTCCTGTCTTTCTCTCTTTCTTTCTTTTGTTCTTTCTCTCTTTCTGTCTGTATGCCATTCTGTATGTCTTTCTGTTCATATATCTTCCTCTCTCTCTGGCCAATCTTAAGGTTGTGAAAATCCTGAGTAACAAGCGTTCCCAGGCAGTTGGGATCCTGATGTCCAGCCTGCACTTGGATATGAAGGACATTCAAAATGGTGAGTTTGCGCACAGCACACTCAGATATGCATCTTTTCAGATATACACAGGAGAGATGTTACACAGCGGCCAATCAACAACCAAGCCATCAAAAGCATAATCCCCCACAAAGTAACCTTTGTGGGCAAAAAGACATCACCAACTGAACAGCCTTGGAGAGCATCTCACTTGGGTTGTCTAATTCTTCGGTCGTTCCTCTGTTGCTGTGGGCGTTTATGATCCGATCAGTAATACGACCAAACAAACTACAAACCCTTGATGCCGGCACCCACAAATACCAACAATATTTTTCAGTCAGTCCTCTTCATTGCTGTTTCTGGTTAACTTGGATGAAGTTCATAAGGTCCATTCTCACTGTTGCTTGGACTCATCTGGTGTCCAGAGAGCTTTTCGACTTACAAGAACACATTAACAACTTTCTGATAACCACCTGCTTTAAGGAGACACTGACCTTGCACACTGGAGATGTGTACTTGTATTTGTCAGTTTCAGCCACACCACAGGGGAACGCAAAGGGCAGCTCTCCAGAGCCCTCTTGTCTTATGTGGTGGCCAGAGGTTCTGATGTGGCTGCAGTACATGGCCTGTGCTGCTTGTTGTTTTGCGTTGTGGTCTTTGCTCAACTGAGCTGTCTGCGAGGGGAGCTGCTGCGTTGTGTTGGGTTGCGTGGCAACGTGTTGTGTTGTATTGCGTGTACTGTGTTGTTGTGTTGCATGGTGACGTGTTGTGTTGTGTTGTGTTGTGTTGTGTTGTGTTGTGTTGTTATGTGTTGTGTTTAGGGCTGGGATAAACAATTATTTTTTAAACGATTAATCTAGCGATTATTTTTTCGATGCATCGATTAATCTAACGATTCATTTTTTCAGTCCGATTCGATTTCGATTCGATTATCGATTATCTCCCCATTAATTCACTAATAGCAACTTATACATGTTTATTTACATATCTGAATGAAAAAACCTGAATTCTTTAACATTGCAATATATGTTTATTGCTCTTAAGATTCCAAAATAAAAGACTATACAAGTGCAAAGTAATGCATTCTTAGTCAGAGGTAGCATTCAATAAAGTTCAGTAGTGCAGTGTTTTTTAACCTTTTTTGTGCCACAGCACACTTTTGACACTTAAAATGACCCACGGCACACTAACATCCTGTGTGAAGAAAAAATAAACATACCATAGCCTAAAGTTTCAAATCATATCAGGGCTTAAAATTCATTTTTCAAAATGGGGGGGAATTCCCCCCTTAGGTTATTCATGTAGGGGGGATTTACACAATTTGGGGGGGAGGAGGGTCAATTCTGATACCAAATCAAGAATTGCGATTTCAATACTTCTTCGAAACTTTTTTAAAAATGTGTTTGATTTTGGCGCCCCCACCACCCTGACGTCATCAGTAATATATATATAAATATATATAATATATAATAAATATATATGTTTCTATTTCATATATTTTTAAATTCATATAGAGTGTATTTAGTTAATAATGTATTTTTTAATGTATAGCATTTGACTAGTAATTACTAGTAGCTAAACATATTTAGTAATTTGAATGCTTCATATTGACGTTTAAACTTTAACACTTAGGCATATCTTTAATGTGGTGTGTAGGTCTAATTGATTGCACGTTGGTGATGAGTAGGTGTAATTGAGTGCCTGAAATTTAAGCCCTGGATACACAGATATGGCCTTATTATGGCTTCTATGGTTCTGCAGGTTCAGAAGATGGTCTACCACGTCTTTTCTGAAGACACTGAGTCCTGCCTGCTTCACATTTCTAGTAGCGAATCTTAGCATGCTGCAGATGCTCACTGTTACAGGTGGATTTGTAGCAGTTCCTGTGCCAAACTGCTTTGTTCTGTTGTAAAATAACTGCACTGTAACATTGTAATCGTTGGCTGATCTGTGATCACCATCTCCATACTCTCTCATGGACAAAAACAACAAATTTGGCATATGTCTCTAGTGATGGGTCATTCACCAGTCCACACATATCTGCCACTGGATACATAGCCCAAAATCTGTTTCTTTTAAAATATGTATAAGTATAAGTAAGTATATATACTCTTTTGATCCTGTGAGGGAAATTTGGTCTCTGCATTTATCCCAATCCGTGAATTAGTGAAACACACACAGCACACAGTGTACACACAGTGACGTGAAGCACACACTAATCCCGGCGCAGTGAGCTGCCTGCATCAACAGCGGCGCTCGGGGAGCAGTGAGGGGTTGGGTGCCTTGCTCAAGGGCACTTCAGCCATGCCTACTGGTCGGGGTTCGAACCGGCAACCCTTCGGTTACAGGTCCGAAGTGCTAACCAGTAGGCCACGGCTGCTCCAACAGGTGTGTGCCATCACCTGACTAACAGAAAGACACACCTCGGAATATAACCTAACTAGACAGGTTTTGATTTCATGGTGCCCAGCCACAGATTAGTCAACGTATGGAAAACACTGAAGGTGTAAAATTAAAAATATTTAGCAGCACACGTTATGCTTATATTTTGCGTCGACGTCATCGATTTGTCGACGTCGACGCGTTGTCCCAGCCCTAGTTGTGTTGTGTTGTGTTGTGTTGCGCTGCGCTGCGCTGCGCTGCGCTGCGTTGTGCTGTGCTGTGCTGTGCTGTGCTGTGCTGTGCTGTGTTGTGTTGTGTTGTGTTGCGTTGCGCTGTATTGTGTTGTGTTGTGTTGTGTTGTGTTGTGTTGTGTTTTGTGCTGTGTTGTGCTGTGTTGCGTTGCGTTGCGCTGCGTTGTGTTGTGTTGTGTTGCGTTGTGTTGTGCTGTGCTGTGCTGTGCTGTGCTGTGTTGTGTTGCGTTGCGTTGCGTTGTGTTGTGCTGTGTTGAGAGTAGTAAAGGGCCCGTGGAGGCCCCTGTGTGTTCTCCATCATCGGGCAGCATGTGGAGCTCTCACACAGAAACCTCTGTGTGTGAAACGAGGTGATGACAGGACTTTTACGACGGCCTGCGGCCAAGAGACCCCCCCCCTCCTATGTCTCCATGCTCTCGTCTCCTGTCCTCCCATCCTGCTCTCCTCCGCTGCTCACCACTGACTGGACTCCTCCACTCCTGACCTTCACTTATCCATCCATCCTGTCTTTTCATCTCATGTTTTTTTTTTCTCTTTATGTCAGTTTTATGCACTGGCTTTTCAGTTTGTATTCCCAGTCATTCAGTATCAGGACTGAAAGACTTCCTACTGGTAGATCATTCACTGTGTGTGTGTTTGTGTGTGTGTATGTGTGTGTTTTTGTGTGTGTGCGTGCGTATGCGTGAGTGTGTGTGTGTGTGTGTGTGTTGTGTGTGTGTGTGTGTGTTTTTTTTGTGTGTGTGTGTGTGCGCATATGCATGAGTGTGTGTGAGTAAGTGTGTGTGTGCGTGTACATATTCCAATCACCACTGTCTCCATCCTGACGGCTTCGGGAGATCACAGAGGGAGTGGGCCTGGATGAGCAACAGCAGAAATGTTCAGCAGACGTCCTTCTCCCATAAATCATCATGTACACATCGGTCCCCACGCTCTACTTCTCCACCATCCATCCTCCAGTTCTCATGTGTGAGCATTATGTGGAGTCCCGCGTCTGTGTGTGCGTATATATGCTCATGTGGAGTGTGAGCGTTTAGTAACTGTGTGTGTATTCCTCAAGATAATATTCAAACGCCTTTAAGAGAATCATTTCATCAACATGAGAGATCTGACGTTTAGCCTATTCCCCCTAACCTCATCTGTATATGGGGCAATCAGCAATGGGAAGCCTACGAGACGTCCTATCTTCTCTCTCTGGAGGTTTATTATCCTGGCTCTTCATTTCTCTGTGCTTGTTTGAAAGTACAGAAGGGCAGCACTAATACAGTGGCGTTGAGTTAAGAGCCATGAGGCCATCCAGGGGAGAAGGTCACCAACAGGTTTGAGTTAGGAAGGTAACTTGTTGGTCTCCCTCTGTCTCTGTCTGTCTCCCCCCTCCTCCTCTCCTGCCTCTCCCTGGGCTGTTTAAAGTGGAAACACAGGGGAGGTAATTAGAACACATCCTCTGTGTGTTATCATCTCCTGATTGCGGTTCTCGCCATTCTTCACCCGCGTGTCTAAACATTCGTTATGAGATCCACGTTTGGCTCACACTCATGGAGACGAATGCTCCTCTGCTTGCCCTCGCTCGCTCGCTCGCTCGCCTGTTCATCCGCCACTATGTGCCGAGAAGGAAATGAAGCCATCCCTTCACTTCACATGTTTTAAATATTAGTCTTTTCTTTCATCATGCCGTGCTATTCATTCTTGTGATTATAAGGTAAAGGTATGCAGGGCAAAGTTTATGGGCAGACTGCAGAATATATTATTCTAAGTTTATCATTATATGTTGTTTTTTTATTATTATTATTATTATTATTATTATTATTATAAAGTATTATTATAAGTTTAAAGATGCGCAAAAGTGATCCAAAATGACACAGATACAATTTTAAGCCTTTGTTTTGGGTGTTTGATTTATTTTTGAAACTTGAAGTATTTTTAAAGAATTTAAGGGCAATTAGCGAGATCTGAAGTTGCAGAATGGTGCGGGGAAAAAAAGGCATTGATTTATCGATTCCCTAATTTGCGATGATTTACGTCGCAAAAAGCTGCGGAGCCCGTTTCAGTTTTTGTTTTCCTCTTGTTCTTTTCCAGCACAAGTACATTATTTATGGCTGTTTGCTTCGCACAGACTCTCGCTCTGGATTCTGTAGACTTCCTCCAACTCTTCAGAGAGCTCGTCACTGAGGCAGGCGCCAGTGCTGGCAGGGAGCGGGGGACGCTGGCAGGGAGACTTGGGCTCCGTCAGGAGCAGAAATCTGAAAATGATGATATGGAGTCATTCCTTCTCCGTCAAATCTCCAGCCCCATTCCGAGCGCTGATAACGAGAACCAAATGAGCGGGAACGCGGGGTCGCATTTGCATCTGAAAATGGGAATGAGGAAGGGAGACAACGAGAGGAGAGGGCAAGGCAACAGCAAATGAGAGGTGCAAGGAGGGGGGGAAGCAACTGAGGGGTAAAACAAGAGGGAGAGAGAGAAGGGAAAAGTGTGGGGAGGAGGAGGGAGAGGAAATGGAGGCCTGTCTCCCCGAGTTGTGGGATTTCTTGTGGGATCTCTCTTTTTGAATAACACGAAAACATGAGACAGAAAGAAGAGAGCTCGCGTACAGCGCTCTAATGTCTTGTTCTGAAAGGTCATTTCCAAAGCAACGGGCAAGTCGTAAAAATGAGCACTCTGCTATTTTTCCCTTTGGAAGGGTCGTAAAAAAAGTTGAGGAGGAATCTGTGGATTCCTCTGGCCTTTGCATGCACCGCCACCACGCCTTCATTTCATCAACAAACCAAAACTGCAGCAGCGGCTCGATGAGTGGCATTAGCGCCGGCCACCGCACTCCGCTACATGCGCCTCCCACGGCCATTATGCACCGTACCTCGCCCAGCTGACCTGGGTTCAGCTCCCGGGGGACACCGGCATTCTGAGTCCTCTAGCAAGATGAAACCGCACAAGAAGCATCCAAGCGCTTCCTCCTCCTCGGCTGCAATTTGCCCATCATGCACGCATTCCTGCTCATGGCGGAGGCCCACGCAGAGAGAGAGGAAGCGAGAGAGAGATGGGGGTCACTGGAGAGGTAGGGGGTGGGGGTGGGGCGGGCGGAGTGTTTGGATTTGGTTTCTTGAGTGCTAACGTGACGGAGGATCCCCATTTTTCATTGTGTGGGCAGAGATTTCCGAAGGATCTAGAGGCCTGCTGCAGAGCCTTTTGGTAGACTCATCACAGAGGGAACGCACCTCAAAGTTCATGCGTAAAAAGTTCAGTTTCCAACTGAAACCAGCACAGTTACAGTAGGCCTAGGAACCCTTGTCAGATTGAGTTACTTTAACAGTCTGCAAACTCTGCGTGACCTCTCAGAGCTGTTTTTACTCTAAACAAAAGAATACAATTCAAAAAGGCTGTAGATAAATGTTGCAGGCAGAAGGTCTACGGTGTTAAAGTAAAATAGTCAAAATAATTTCATTTTTAATGAAAACAGTGCTGAGATTTCATTAAATTAATAATGATTTCATTTAAAGCAACACCAAAGAACTTTCCCTCTGTCGCACACACGCTATTTGTTTATCCAGCACCAGTTTTGCAAATAACGATGTCCACAGACAAGGTAGAATATTTTGCATATAAAAGTACGGTGTATTGCGACATCAGATGCAAGTCAAATTTGTAGTTTCTTATGTCTCATTCCATCGAACTACAGATCCGCTACCCGATCTGGCAAACTTACATAGTGCGGTTATAGCCGATAGAGGGTCGCGAAGCGAATGCAGAATTGCCGTTCACCCTGTTATGAGTTGATGAACCACTGAAACGATTTTGGAAACATTATTTTAAAGTGTAAAAAACTCTTTGAAAACTGCCTGATTTACAGGTGGCTGTGGGGCTTATTTTTGGGTCGCTGTAATTTAATGTAGATAAGGTTCATGTAGAGTGGTCAGAGTTTTGTGTGTGTAGTGGAGGGGGGTGGGGGGTGGTGATGTTTGTATTTAGCCTGTGGCTAACTCTGGTGCAATGCATCAAATGGCAACATTTATGTTTAAAATTGTACATGGTCCCTAATAAATAAAACAAATAAAAATACCTGTGGCTATGAAATGGGCTAGAAAGAAGATTGCAAACCTGTTTGTCATAAGATGACAGATTCAATAGACCATTAGGCCATAGACTATTAGAAATGTTTGGGTTTTGGTAACTGATCACGTCAAAAGCAATCTGCCCATGCCTCATCAAGTGAAGATCTCCATTTGCAAGTTCACAATGTTCACAGAACTTTGCACCTCATGCAACAAAGTAAACTTGTTCCCTCAAGCCTACTGAGAGATTGGGCTCAAAAGCCCTGTCACTGTACATCTTCACATCACCCGATGTATCGGTAAAACCAATGTATCGGTCTATGTCTAATCAGGGCCAAATGACCAAACTGAGCTCTCTTTTAAGTATGTGTGGAGTGAAACACACATCAAGATGCCTGTCGGGGGTGGCCAGTTTCCTCAAGGCTGCAGCTTTGGAAATCTGAGCTGCATCCCCGTTCAGTGGGTTACATTGCTTGCATCTATCCTAAAAGGTTCTATACCATGATAATCAAGTGCGTCCGCTACTTTGACCTCCGTCTCACCTAAGGGTGTTGGTTTACACTGTCCACTCAAAGACATTCAGATGTGTAAGAAATGGAGCTCAGGTAAAGCATGAGCCCTTGTTGGCCTGAGGCATACTGCCCCGTGTAGAGAAAAAGCTGGAAATGCCTGTAGGCATACAGGTACATGGCCTCCATTAAACTTAGATCACTCGAGCACTGGCCTGTAGACCGCGGCAGTAAGGACATCTTTCCTGGCCATTTGAGCGGTAAAGCACTTGAGTGGTACCAGTACTTCCATTCTCAGCTGCTCCTCATGATTCCCTGGTGTTCAAACAACACATTGCTGTGTATCTCGTGCCTTTGTATGGCTCACCCAAGCAAAGGCATTCTTTCACAAACATGCTTTCTGACATGTCTTTGATATGTGCCTTCAGACTTTCTCCTTCTGTTAAGTGTTTGTGCATGTTTTCGCATTGCAATCATCAAAGGATGACGCATATCAGCATCACTGATTTTGTTTTGTTATTCTACTTAAGTTTCAGGATTTCACAGTCTCTCTCTTCCTCCCTCGCGGTCTCTCTCTTCGTCTGCCCCTCTTTTTTTATTTATTCCTCTCTCACACATGTGTAATTATTTGTTCTGTGCAAATCAAGGAAGGAAAAATGAATAGCTTTAGCTCATGTTGTAAGATGCACATCTTAAAAAATAATCAGATTTAAGGGATTATGAATTCAATTTATCTATAATCAAATCATTCTAAAATAATACAACACAGGAAATTATTTAGATTCACCAGTGATTTAAACAGTTTGTCATGTGTGAAACATTACTGGGTCAGGAATTAATTATTGATTTTACTTTCATGTCCTGACAAGCAGTATGGCAATTATAAACAGATACTCGATGGAGAGCCTAAGCTCTAATTTGTCCTTGGCTTTGACTCAATACTATGCATCAGGCATTAGTGGTAACACTGTTGCTACAAATTAAATCACGGCTCACTAATTTGCATTTGAAATTAATTTGTTTCACTGAAGATGGAGAAATGTATTGCACTGCGTTGATGGCTAATGCTATCAGGAAAGACATAATATTCTAACACACAAACACCTTAATCCTATTCCTGAAAAGTGACCTCATGCTAGAGGTATCGGAGCCTTACTGGCTCCACTTCAGGGTTTTTTTTTTCTTTTTCTGTCATGTTTTAGGTGTGATTTCTGCAAAGTGGTCTGATTCTTTGGGAGTCCAAACATGACTGTCTCTAGCCAGCCCTGGGCAGTGGAAATGGGCCTAATGATAGTCAGAGCTCGGTGCAGCCATGTAACATCGCACCCCTCCCGTTAAGCAAGCAAGGCTGTCTCCCGTGTTTGTGTTTAAACATTTGGCTTTGAGAGAATAACTCCTCTGGGCGCCAGGTCCTCACTCGGAGACAAAAAAGGGCCGTCAGGAATTCAAACACAGGGCCTTTTGTGCCCTGACGGATTATTTTAGACTGCATCTGACTGTCAGAGAAAATGTCATTTGTTTTCGTTTGGGCCTTGAGTGGAACAGCCTTTTATTGTTGTGGAGACAATGACATGAAGATGTCAGGTAAAGTCTAACTATGTTACGTTGTGGACAAGCCAAGGGTTTGCATTTGTACTGCTGTTCCTTTTAGGGTGCAGTCAGTGTGTTCAGAGAGATGGTTTAAATATCTGAAACGATTGCTTGAAAGCTATTTTCAGTCTTGAGCCATAACATGCCAAAGTTTGACATTTTGCTTATTTCTCCTGCGGTTTCCAAAACTAGCCAGTAATCAATTTCCTTATTTCCTAAATGTGTGTGTACTCAGATGCAGCCAAACCAAAATGTTTTTTTTTACCACGCAGCGTATTAGAAGGAAAAACACTATCACAAAGTTTAGCTTATCCATAATATAAAAAAATACATTCATACAATGAAATGCTATTGAAACACTGCCCTGTTTTATCTAAAAATAGTGCTGTTTGGGATAAAATGAAAGTTCTGGCTTTTTATCAGAGTCTCAAGTGAAGCCAATAATAAATTGTGCTATAATTCTGTCTTTGACTAAAGGTAGGGTAGATTTTCCACTAAATGAAAATACCACCAGTTATCCCTATGCGCAGTCCGCACTATTTTATTCACAGCAATCTTTTCCAGATCTGTTTTTGTTATTGCTTGTTGTCAATGCCACCCCCCCCCCCCCCTTTGTTGCTGCAGTTGTTGTCCGTTGTTGTTGTCTTTGTGAAGGCATGTTGGGCCTTATTGGCTTGGCAGCACCATCGGTGCGGTCTGTATGGACACCTTATGACGTAAGCAAGCTGCTCAGTTTTCTCTCTCTCTCTCTCTGTCTCCAAACAGCTATTCTCAACATGGACAACACGGTGGTGGATCTTGAGACCCTGCAAGCTCTCTATGAAAATGTAAGCCAATGCTGCACATGAAATGCAACTGCATTTTTAAATCCACTCTGACATTTTTGTAGTTTTGGCGCACGTTATGTTTGTCCTCAAACGCTTTTGCAAAGCCTTATTAGCTAAAGTTGGGCCAGGCGTTTTTCTTTTTCTTTTTTTTGGTTTTGGTTTTCTCTTCACTGTTCTCTCTAGTCCAGCGTCTGGACCTAGAGCAAGATATTGTCTCTTACAAGACAGAGAGAGAGAGAGGGGGGGGGGGGGGGGGGGGGAGAGAGGGAAATGTGCATTAAATACCAAAACAAACATGCAAACCACAGACCCCTGCTGGAATGTGTGAGGGAAACTGTGGAGACTGGGTTCTTCCAGGCCTCGCTGGGAGAGAGACAGGCATCTCACCACTGCGCACAACATGTATTTTAATGATGTTGGGGTTCCCAAGTAGACAGGACATGGAAATATACATACTTGTGTGTTTTGCCTGTAATAAGATATTATGCTCACTATTTTGCAACAGCCCATGCTCTAGTTGCTGAAGGATTGTGGTTTCGTCTTTGATCTCTGAATCATCATTTAAATATTGGCCAGTCTACAATTAATCTTTCAATGGCATCCACGGGTCGGACTTTAGTACATGGAGGCTGATCAAAAGAGCGAGGGGTTTGTGCTGAGTTGAATTTTGTAGTCATAAATCTTACTGTCAGAGTGGCACACACCCGTAACCATGAGATAAAGACACGTTCTCTCGACTATGCATCTTCATCAGCCCCGCCTGACACCAAATCTGTCTCAATACAGCAAGGTGAAAAAATATGTCCGTCCCACATATCATCATATCAGCCAGACATCATCATGAATTAACACGCCATGCTTTTTTACCCATAGTGACAATTGTCTGTGTGGAGGAAATGTCCTGAATAGCTTTGGTGAGGGGCAGGGCCACATTAATGATCGTGATCATGAGCAAAACAGTCAGGACACATGGTTTTGTCTGCTGATATGTGCCATAACCAGGGGATCAAAAGCTGGTGTCTCCCTTCACCCTCCATCTTTCTCCCTGTCTCTTTCTGTCTCTCTCTCTCTCTTTCTCTCTCTCTCTCTCTCTCTCTCTCTCTCTCTCTCTCTCTCTCTCTCTCTCCCTCCCCTCCTTCCAGTCATAGCCTAGGGGGTGTTGTTAAGTTGAGACATTTGGTTGTTTCTCTTTTGTGTGTGAGACTCCGCTCTGTCTCCGGCTTTCTTGCCCATAACCACAGTACACATAATGGTGAACCCTCCCCGCCACCACCACCACCACCACTGCCGCCGCTGTATCCTTCCACCCCTCTCCCTTCCTCCCCGCCACCCCGAAACCACAGTGCACAGGGTGGTGCCACACTACCACTCCCCCCCCCCCCCCCCCTTCTGTGTGGGTTTGGGGTCCCACTCTCCCTCCTTCTGCATGCAGACACCCGAGAGCTTCCTTAATTAGTGTACAGTTCCCATGTTCTGCACCCCGCACCAAAGTTGCGCAACACCTCCGTGGGAGGAGCCAGCATCTTCTGCAGCAGATAGAGAGTTCATGCTAAGATCACTCTTCACTCGTCTCGATCTCTTGATACGCGCTAAGATCACTCTTCACTCATCTCAATCTCTTGATACGCTCCCAAAGCAACTCTCATTTGAAGTGTCAATAGGGGTAAATGCATGTGGCTGTCAGACCAGAGTACGGGCTCTGCTTTTCATCTGGACTATTTACACTTTTGATGTGCTGTAAATGGAAAACAGAGCATGCCCCTGTCAACTGATGGCAAAGTAAGCGAAAGGCTAATCGAAGAGTGCTTTTTATGCCCCCCTCCTCTCTCTGGCATGAGAGAGTTTACGAGAGTTCATAGTTTTCCGACGCTTTGATTGCTATTCATTTATTTAAACAGAAATGTTGCTTATTTGTGCCCAGTAATAGCAAAAATCCTTGCTAACTTTTTGCTCAGGGCTAATGATTCACACTTGTGCCTTCAAGGCCATGACTACAAGGAAACACATGGACTGTTATCCCTCCAAGTTGAGCTGTTTAAGTTGAATTAAGTATTTGTGCCAATGTAGTTGATATATGGAGACACTAATGTTTTGCCAGTTAATTATTGTGTTTTTGAACACGGGGGCTGGTTCACACAGGACATTCTATCGCACTTTTCTGGACGGTTCTCAGTATATCCCCTAAGAGCACCCCCCTGAGAGGTCAGCCGAGCCACAGTCCAAGGTTGAATGGCGTCCGGTTCAAAAATGTGCTTTGATTGTGAATGCTTTGAATGTAGCCTACTTGATGAGATGCTTTGGAAAAAGATGAAAATGCCAAGACTGAGGAGCTGTTTTATCTCCCCATTACAAAATTCCTTCGAGTTCTGGAAATGTCATTCTCAGGCATTTCCCCTTATCCTAGCAGCACATAAATGTCCATATTTTGGCAAACAAAATTTCGATGTCAAATGGTTTGCATTTTCACATTAGGAGGTGTTTCTTCATTTTCTTAGTAAAACAACACTGATTGTTGATATCTTTGACAGGTCAGTCATACAATCTTGGGTGGCGATCAACCCAAATAACCAAAAGTTGTGCATGACATGATACTTGGACAAGGGTATGCTTATGTTTAAAGTAGAACAATGCTGGTCACTGCCCACAAACATGTATTATCCTGCATGCTTTGTTAGTGTTATGAGGCAATAAAGCTTAATTCTTTGTTTAGCAATAGCCATGCCTAATGATGGTGATTTATATTTGTGTATGACGTGCTTTGACACAGAATTTGAAAATGCACTCCGGCATTAGTGTTGTCCATTTGTGGTTGCAGTGCTAAAACATGGCACTGTCCACTGCACCACAGTCCCCTCACCACTCCCTCTGCTGCTGTTCCAGAGAGCCCAGCAGGACGAGATGGACAAGATAGAGAAGCACATGAAGTCAGTCAAAGATAAGGATGACCCAAAGCCACTGGACAAACCTGAGCAGTAAGCACTTCCCCATCTCAACACTGCACCACTGCTACTGTGTTGCTGGGTGACCTACAGGAACCTCAAGAGCCCAAGGGCCGAGTGCATCTAGTAGTTTAGCACTTCTGCTGAAACCTTGTCAAAATGATTAGAATAGGCTCATCATAATTGTGTGCTCAGCACTTCTATGCTGTTTAGCTGTATAGCTGCTTGTCTTGTGTATGTATTATTGTTTATTTTACAAAGGTGAAGGAAGGGTGAGGGTGAATGGAAGACAAAAACCTCTCTCTCTCTCTCTCTCTCTCTCTCTCTCTCTCTCATTTGGTCTGATTCTCTGTTTGGTCGTAAAGGTTCCTGCTTCAGATTTCCCAAATCCCCAATTTCTCAGGGAGGGTGTTCTGCATCCTGTTCCATTCCACATTCATAGAGTGCATCGGCTCTGTCCGCAGGAAGGTGGAGATCCTGCAGAGGGTCTGTAAGGTGAGGTGTGTGTGTGTGTGTGTGTGTGTGTGTGTGTGTGTGATTTGCATTTTGTTTGTACGCACACATACACTACCACATAGAAAAGAGAGGGGGTATGGAAAGAGTCAAGTCAAGATTCTGGATATTTTATTTGCCATTTGACCGTACGGGTTCACATTTTTAGATTTTTAGAGCTCTTACAGTCAACAACAGTGAAACAAGTATAACTAAAGAACAATAAAGGTCCCTTTTATGTCTTATGTTTATGTTATGTTTTATTGTCGTAATCACACATTTAATTCTGCTTATTTTTTTATCATACAGACTATCAAAATTATATTTCAATTGTGAGTTATATTTGAATACTAGACAAAACAGGCAAAGAGGTAGAACATGTTTTCTCTCCTTTTCTTGATACATTTGGATTGATCTTTTTGTGAATTACTTTTTTTAACTGCATTTATTGATATGGTGTCACTGTGTCCTAACAGACTCTGCAGACAGGGACAAGCGTCATGCAGGTGCTCGGCCTAATCTTGGCCTTTGGCAACTTCATGAACGGCGGGAACCGAAGTCGAGGGCAGGCGGACGGCTTCGCCCTGGACATTCTGCCCAAACTGAAGGATGTGAAGAGCAGTGTGAGTTTACAAGCTCAGCCCATTCCAGCCATCAGCACTCCTATCATCAGAATGCCATATTTTACTACCGATAGTCATAATGATAATAAGGACAATCCTGCAACAGTGATTATGGATAATGGTGGTAATTTGGGTGAGTTACAGCCATGTGAGTAATAGATCTGACAGTTGATGAATGACTAAAGTATTAGTGGTTGCAGTAGTAGTAATCATGGTAGTAAAAAGTGGTGATGGCAATCATTGGCTTTTAGCCGCATCATGCACTCACATGTCTGAAGTACCCGTGTGTGTTTGACTTTGACTGAGTTGTTCAAATAAATTATTCTCTCTCTCTCTCTCTCTCTCTCTCTCTCTCTCTCTCTCTCTCTCTCTCTCTCTCTCTCTCTCTTGTTTTCTATCCTTTAACACTCTCCCTTTCCTCAATGTCTGTCTCGCTCACTCTTTCTCTCTCTCTCCCTCCCTTCCTCCCTCAGGACAACACACAGAGCCTCCTGTCATACATTGTTGCTTACTATCTCAGGCACTTTGATGAGGTAGAGTATGTTTAAACTTCCTGTTTATTTGATTCACTCGTTTTTTCCGTGCGAGGACTCCTCAGATATCCCGCCAGGTTTTTCATCATCGTCTCTGGCTCAGTGAACAACATGGCATGTTTTATATTATATTTATTTTCCTCCTGTTCGTTTACTATAGTAACTAATGGTTCCCTGCCTCCACAGACCTGTAGCTTGTTCCATGTGCTATCTGGCAGAGGATCCAAAAGAGATCTATTGTAAATACATCGCGGAGCCAGATTAGGTGAAGTCAGCTAAGACGCTGTGGCCAAGATCAACCAGGCGACAGGCTCTCTTGGGATAAACTTCCACTGATTGAACTTATCATACTTTACACAGCATGAGTTCCTGTCCATGTGTTTGGGAGTGCACAGTTAATTGAATCTTTCAACACTATCTAGGTCCAGGAAAATGTTCGAAAATGTCTCTTTCTCTCTGTCCTCTTTTGTGTGTGTGTGTGTGTGTGTGTGTGTGTGTGTGTGTGTGTGTGTGTGTAACAGGACGCTGGCAAAGAGACGTGCGTATACCCACTTCCAGAGCCACAGGACCTTTTCCAGGCCTCTCAGATGAAGTTTGAGGACTTTCAGAGAGACTTGCGCAAGTTAAGAAAGGATTTGAATGGCAAGTTCCCCCACATACGCATACACACACACGCACGCACACACATACAGACACAGACTACATTCGGTCAGTCTCCCCCACAAGCAGCCTGCCTCGTCTCTGATGTTTCGCTCCGATGGAGAAACACTACTCCTCTCATTTCAGCTCCACTCCCCGAGCGAGCTGCCAGGCCGGCCACATATCGGGTGAAAATAGATGTCTATCTCTGTCAGTTTCTCACTGTCCCCTTTACTGGAATCATTTAACCGGGACACCCGCTGGTTCAGATCAATGTTGTCTATTGGCTTGCTGCAGGCCCTCCAGGCAGCATCAGGGCCAATCACAACAGCTAAAGAGAAATCGAAGCCAGTTGCCCCTCTGTGGATGTAGCTGAGCCCTTATAAATGAGAGGCGATATCATAGGTGCTGTAACGGGCTGTAGTATTCCAATGCCTCTGCTTATACAGAGAAATAGCCAAATTCAACCAATATCATAAAAGATCAAAGGGCCAATGTACCTCACTGAGTCATGGGTAATGTGGTCGGTTCCAGCGAAGGCACCAAGCATCCCATGCGGTAAATGACAGTCTGTGGTTGTATGCGAAGGGCGTTTTTTCGTTTTCGTTTTGATACGAAATGCATTCGCTGTCACCTCATGCAATGAGCCAGTGATGTCAGAAGTGGGTTAACAAATAGCATGTGTCTCTCAGTCAGACATGCAAAGCTGAACCAGATGGGGAGAACAGAGCGCACTCCAGCCACTCTGCATGTTGGAGCTTTACGGGTCTTCCTTACGGGCTGTACGAAACAACAGCAGATTTGCATTTCCTCATCTCGAATCGTGATACATGTCTCATTTGGAAAATATCACTGAACATCCTTCCATCTTTCTGTCCATCTTCTCTTGAGGGAGGCCACACCGTGAAGCAAGACGTGCATTGAAGGAGTGGTATTTATGTATAGCAGATGAGCAAAATGGATTTGGTTCTGTTTGCCAGAAATTCCTGTATCTGAAAGATGCCAGAACACTTTCTCTCACCTGTCAAATTCAATCTCTGAATTGTTTTGGGGCTTGATGCTTTCCGATATCATTTCTACCGTTAAACTCCAACCACAGCGTGTGGACAACATAAGTGCAAACACATATGCGAAAAAGAGGTATTGCATAACCATACAAGCCAGCAGGCAAAATCTGTTGGAATAAAGCATGAATAATAATAGAGACAGACAGACGTATTGACTGAGAGGAATGTAGACAGAAAGACAGGCCTAAGTCTATATTATCCTCAATGTCCTCAACTACAGCTATAACCTTTTACTGCATTCGTGACTTGGTAAGGCATAAGCCTGCGCCTGGGTGTTCAGTTTGCTAGTCATTGTGTTGGGGGGGGGGGAGGAACACCACGAGCTAACCCAGAATTAGCACAGTGTCGTGACCTCTGACCTCTCAGCACATTTGGAACTCATGGACCCCACCGTGCCCCCTACGGCTGAGCGGCTCTCCATCAGCCCGGAGATCAGAGGGAGGCAGGCCGGCATTAGCCAAGGTGTCATAGGTGAAATAGCAGGGATTAAGCACAACGACGAGTGTGAACGAGGTGTGGGAATCCGATTACACACGATCCCGACACCCCAACCCCCACCCCCACCCCCCACCCCCCACCCCCACCATCCCCAACAGCTCCGGGCTCAGGGGAGGACCAGCTTTGTGGATGTTGGTCCACTCTGCGAAGCTGACCTTGTCTATTAGCAGGAGGAATCGGCTACTTTTTGAAGTTGAATGCTGAGTCTGTATGGATGGATGAATGGAAACAGGATGATTTGATGATCAATAATGTGCCCCATCACATGCACTTCTGCTTAACAAATCAAGCCTTTTGCTCTTCCTAGTCATTCAAATATTACTCTTCTCTGTAATATAGATTAGTTCCTAAAATGATCTCTGGAGGACATACATCGGAAATAGTAGATAATGACCCTAACAATAAGCAACGCATCCTAACAATAAGCATCATCACTGGCCACCGCACATCCATTCAAGGATAAGCTCAGGAGCAGATGTTGGCATTGCGATGGTGCATGGGGGGGGCATTTGGTTAAGGACGCAGTGCCTGTGTGTGTACTCTTTGCTGGCCGCAGGTCAAAAGCTACCCCCCTCATGGCCAGATGCTAGTGTAATTACCATCGTGCACACAAGGGTTCTCTGGCATGCAAAGCACCAATCCATCACAGCCACTGATGAAGCGTGACTCAGAAGCATCCCCCAAAGACGCTTCGGAGGTCCTCGAACCAAGAGCATCACTCATCAAGCAGGAAAAAGAAAACAGGTGAACGAGATGGGACACATTAGCATCTGCGGGCATTTAGCCTAGCATCATCCAGATGGCCTGCAGAAGAAGAGAACTACTGTTTCACAGGGCATCCAAAGTGTATGAGGGGGAAGTTAGCATGTCTACTTTCAAATTGATGGCAGCCTTTGTATTCTCCCACCAGTTCTTCTTACCTTCAAGAACTTTTTGCTTACCAAGAATTAAACATGCCTTCGCCCCCATTTATTATGATCACTGCTAGTGCTAGGTTTTGTCAGTTTTTTCCTGTTTTAGTTTTTGCAGAATAACCCGCCAACCATTGCACCCAAGATTACACATTTTTGTGGTATGTTGATCTCAAGAAGGCACATCAACCACCTACCAAGAATTAAACATGCCTTCGCCCCCATTTATTATGATCACTGCTAGTGCTAGGTTTTGTCAGTTTTTTCCTGTTTTAGTTTTTGCAGAATAACTCGCCAACCATTGCACCCAAGATTACACATTTTTGTGGTATGTTGGTCTCAAGAAGGCACATCAAACAAGCCCACAACCGTTTTAGCACTCATTTGTGGTGTAGCACCACCTAGAGAAGGCCTGAATGCAAAAATTGGGCACTTAAATCGCCAGTATCTTATGAAATGTTACATGTAGGATCATTACAACCTCTACAACCAAGTTTCGTGAAACTACGTCCATGGAGGGCGATGCAATTTGCAAATTTCTATATCTCAAGAGCCGCTTCAGCTATGATTTTGAAATTTGCTCACATCTCCTAAAGTTTAATCTGGCCCACTTAACACCAAAGGCCACCACCAAAGGTCAATAAAATTCAATTTTCAACAATTTTCTGCCAATATCTTGTGATGTGAATGTTCAAAGTTAGTGAAATCTGTGACACAGGCACACATACTGTACACACTAAGGCACACATATGCGCACACACACACACACACACACACTAGAGTGTGGTTCGGGCCGCTTATTTCTGTCCAAACCTGTTCCACATCCAACAGAGTTGCGTCAGGCATTTTCAGTTTTATGTTCAAACCCAACCCAAGCCCAACGCAGATGATGCCTTAGTTATTACCATGCTAGTGATTAAATGTTCACGTTTGTGGATAGCCTGTCTTTAGCCTATTAAACAACTGTCAAAATTAAACATTATTAAACAGCCTATTAAACAACTGTCAAAATGAAATTCTTAATTGTCTACAGAATCAGTGATGAGTGTACACGCATGCACGCAGGAGGTTACACACAGCGCACATTAACACAAGAGGCCCAAGCAAGCAGCCTCTTGAAATAGAATTTCTACTACTCAAGAAAAGTCTTGAAATGAACTGCAACAGCCTGAAACTACGCTCCTTCTGTCACTGATCCATTTGCAGCATCGACATTTTAATTGGGGCAACTCAAGGAAATCCTGTCCTCCAACTGAACGAGACGGGCTTATACCGGTAACCTACTGTATGTCTTCACCACAGTATGCAACGCAAATAGGCCTACCTCCACATTGTAGTCCTAGACTTTGCTTTTCGATTTCGTCCTAAAATCTCCCGAAAGGCTAAGAACTTTTTTTTAACGTCACCTAAGATAGCCTGTCTAGCTGTCTGATATATACCTGTGTTTTCATGGCTACTGTACATAAACCAATCTTGCACACAAGAAAAAGGCTGTTAGGTGTTAGGTTTTTTATTAAGAAATTAATAAGTAATTAATTTAATTAAGTAAGTAATTTCTAAATATTTGTCCAAACCCGACCCGTCCCATCGAACATGTACGACTTGATGCTTTACAAACAGTTGCAGGAGTAGGGCAGGGAAAGAACATAGGAAATGTACAGTACTTTATTTTCTATGGCTAGCAGGCGGAAACACCATGCGCTATGCGGTACAACCAGTTGGAATTTTTTGTGCCATGAAAATTCAATTCATCCAATGTAACAGTGTAACTCGGCAGCGATTGTCCTATCTCAAACACCATGAGATACAGTAGCTGTTGAAATGATAACCTTATGGACTTCCACCTGGGCAATGAAAAGACACTGTGGTTTACTTTCTTTTGCCAGAACTTAATTTCTCAAAGCTATACGTCTATACTTCACAATTTACAATAATTTACAGACATGTATAGATGCTGCAGTTGTGAGCATCAAAGCCGCAGTGGTAAGAAACCTTGTGGATGTGAGAATGTCCGTAAGTTATTGCTGTGGAATACAGAGGCAGTAATACGAGTCCTTTTTCTACTACCTGGCATGAAAATGCCTCCATTCTAAATTGTTTCCTTTCAGTTTAGGAAGTTTATGCTTTTCAGTTTAGACTTTTCATGTTGTTTACACCATGCATTGCCAGTCAAAACAAAGACTGTTTGTCCTCATGCTCCTTTCTTCCCTCCCTTCTTTTATCATTTCTTCAGCGTGCGAGACGGAGCGGGATAAAGTGTGTAAGGTGTCCTCCGAGGAACACCTGCAACCTTTTAAGGACAAGATGGAGGAATTTCTGACTCAGGGTAAGGCGTGTATACCCAGCACTCTGCTCCCAAGCATACAGGCACGCGCGCACACACACACACACAAACACATACACCACACAAACAGTCCACCCAATCAGCTCTGACATATATGTGTGTGTGTGTGTTTGTGTGTGTGTGTGTGTGTGTGTGTGTGTGTGTCTCGTTGGCTCTCTTTATCCACACTCTCCCCCAGAGCGGTGGAGAGCCGTGTCCCAGCATCCTTGACTGATGGCCTGTGCTCAACAGTCTCCATTATGTCTGTATAGGCCACCCCCTGCTGAGATGGTCCATTGATCATTGATTACCCGTCTCTAGTCCAACTGGGGCTGCCCTGTGTGCGCGCTGCGCTGCGGTGACTAATGCTGCAGCTATTCTGGTAATGAATATTCGGTATGGACCGACATGACAACATAAGGCCTGAGATATACCGGCTTATCACGGGAGGCTCTGCTGATGCAAGCCCCATATATCAGATAAAGGATGGCTTCTGTTTCAACATCATCCATTTTCGCTTGAAAGCGAGGCTCAGGTCTGCGTGCCTAGCGAGAGCTTTTGGGTGTTACTGAGGGAGGGAGGCGGGGGAGCCCAGACTGCGTTCACCTTATGCTTGCAATCACACAGGACGCACCCTCGCATGCATGCAAGCAAGCAAACATCCTTTGTAGTCGTCCACTCTCTCTCTCTCACCTCATCATCTTGTCTCGTCCGATTTTCCACCTATTTATCCTCTCCCGAGGAGTCTCCACTGCCCACCGAAGCCCTTTCCATTTCGCCACCGTGGCACCCTCCCATCTTTTTATTCTCTTTCTCTCTCTTTTTTTCCTCCTGACCCTCCTCCCTCACTTTCCCTGGTGCACCCAAGCGGAGGAAATCACATAAACACTTGTGCGCCGAGTATGTTTATCCCTGGTGTCGCTCAGAGCGCCGCCGATGATGAATTAGCGTGGAGAGCCGTTTGCATGATGAAGCTGTGATGCACTTCCTGCTCTGTTTGTTTTATTCCTCTCCAGTGTGTTTATTTTGTACCCCCCCGCCCATTCTACCCACCTCCACCAGTCCCCTTCACCCCCCCCCCCTCCACCGTGCGACCCACTCGGCGGCCCGACATGAAAGCCCAGAGCCGGGCCTCGGCGTTGGCCGACAGCCCCTCTCCCGTCTCCCCTGCCCTCCTCCTCCTCTCGTGCGCCCCTCCACTCTCCTCTCTCTGCCCTGCAGCGGGCCACTGCGCGGAGGCTTTTGTATTCAAATGGCCCTCCCGTAATGACTCGCACATGGAGCTCAGCTGGCCCGCTGTCCTTGAGGAAGCCGCGATGAAAGCAACCCCTCCGACAGAAACATCGGGATCCTCGGCGCTGGCTTTGATCCCCCATACACGGGGTCTCCCTCTAGGGCCAGGGCTTTTTTCTGCCCCTCCTGCCCCCCCCTCCCCCTCCCTCCCCCTCCCCTCACCCTGACATGTGACGTGAGTCTCTCAGAGGCTCCAGCCACATTGACCATGCCTCTCGTTAGAAACATCTGAGGGGGAGAGAGCTGGAGGAGGGAGGGGTGGGGGGGTGGAGGAACAAGAATGTCTGAATTCTTTTTTTTTTTTTTTTTTTCATTATTTGTATGATTTCAAACCCTGGGGTATAAGCGTTTCTGGCTCCACAGTACCAACCACTCTTGTTTATTTTCTCGACCATGAAACTAACCGCAGGACAGAGAGGAGGCCGACTCCAAGGAGAGGAATTGTTTGGTCTACAGTGATTCTCTCCGCTCGCTTTACAAACTCTCATGCATGCTAGTCACTTTGATGGTGTCTCGCTGCCTCAGAAAGCGGGCTTTGGACGTGATGATCTGTTTCGCATTGATAGAGAGATTGGCAATCCTCACAGCCTGCCGTGTTTCTTCTTTCTCGCTGGTGACTACTGCTTTGGCAAAGGACAGGGGTGTGGTCACTGCCGGTTGAAGTTTTTTGTTTATTTGTTTCTTTTCCAGGAAACTTTGTAGTCAGATTAATGGGGGACAAAATCACTTTTATCTCAAATGTATTGTTTCATGAGAAGTTATGTTTTTGTAATTTATAGTCCTTCTAGTTGCATCTAACAGTGGTTTACCCATAGCAATGTTTCAGTCAACCTCAATTCGAGTTCAATTAGTGTTAGATTTTTTCCATGCTCTAATTGGTATAAAAATAGTCTGACACACATCCATCCATTTCTGGTTGGCGTTGCACTTAGAAGTAAGACAAAGATAGTTGAAGAGAGAGAGAGAGAGAATCTTTTTTGGTGTGCTGTTTTGGAACAGTACATAAAAATGTCGTCCCTTTATTGGTCATGCCAGGGAAGCTTAGCGCCAAGTCTGTTTTAGATTATGGGGAATGAATTGATATTCCCGGGAAGAACCTCTGGATATCCAATCTGTTCTGAGAAGTCTTCCAGCCCGGACTGAGGTTTGGGGAAGCTGTTAATGGACCATTTGAGGCAGTTAAACGGTTTTAAGACACTTACGAGGATTGTCGTGCTTTGAGGCATCATGATACATTTACTCTAATGTTCATGGACATAGGAAATAAATGGATCAAATGGCTGACCTAAATGTTTCTAGAACCCAAAGACGTGAAAGTAGCTGGACAGTGTTATAGCCCATCATTACAGTATTTTATTACACAGGCATGACTGCACCATGGTAACAACACAGCAGGAATGGATACATTCACTCCAACGCGTAACATCCTCCCTCATTGGGGATGCCACACAAACACAGACAACTATTCAATGAATTTCTGCAGAATAGATGTTTTGTGGCATGTATTTGTAGTTTCTGCACAATTGCCTCAGTTACTGTATTGTGACATGATTTGAATGCTGTGCAAATCCTTCCCCCTTTTTAAGGATGTTTTGCAGGAAGTGACTGTTGACCGTGTGTCAGAAAAGTTTTCTGTAATGTGATTGAAAGAGTACAGTCATTTAGAGAGGATTCTGTGCTGCTAAATGATAGATAGATAGATAGATAGATAGATAGATAGATACTTTATTGATCCCTTGGGGAAATTCAAGGTCACAGTAGCATAATTAAAAGTAATTAAAAGTATATAATATAAAAAAACACAACTAAGCAATAAGGACTGTAGAAGATAAAGAATATACTAAATATAATAAAATACAAATTATGTAATGTTAAAATGTGCTAAATGAAAAAGAATCCAAACGGTTCCAAGAACTAGGTGTCCTAGGTGTTCCAGTCCTAGATACCCACTTCTCTCTATTCACTTTCACACTGCTTGCTCATCATTCTCAACTTGTCTTCTACACAAAGGAAGTTGTGTCTGCTGCCTCTGTCTCTTTCACACATTTGTCACTTGCACTTTAAACGTCAAGCTCAGCAACAAGCACTGCAGTATACCTGGCAGACACATACACACTCACACAGACACACAGGCACACACACACAGACACACACACATACACGCTCACACAGACACACAGGCACACACACACAGACACACACATACACACTCACACACACACATACTCACACAGAGACACAGGCACACACACACACACACACACAGGCGTAACACACACACACACACACACACACACCAAAGCTGAATTATGAGGACGTGTGAAATCTTGTGCAAACCGTTTGAAAGGCTGAGGCCAGTGTTCCTGAGGCCACTATAAATGGCCACTGAAGAATGCTGTTAATCTCAGGAGCCGACAGCGGCGTGCCCGAGTATTTCTCATCCCTGGGCCTTGTACTGCCATCCAGCGCCTGTCCTCCTGAGCACGCCTGGGAGATAAAGGCCAGCATGTGAGAGAGTAAACACTATCTTGAATGCTGAAGACCCAGAGTCACTTATCATGTACTGTATAGTTAATGCCCTGTCCTCCCCTCTTTACAATGCTCAATGCTCCGTATTCTTCTTTTCTGTATTGTATTACACTATTCAGATTTGAACTCTTTGCCACCATAGTTGTAGGTGTTACATTTGAAATCCAAACAGAGGGTTATTAGCCTGAGGCCGTGGACTTCATGCATATACAGCACAGTACATTCTTTTCTCTTCTCTTTCAGCTAAAAGTGACTTGGAGGCCCAGGAATCGCAGCTTGCCGTGACGCATAAAATGTAAGTAGTGGGTTCTGCATGTCATGGGTGTTGGTCGTGGGATGAGGGCTGGGTGACATGTCATGGGTGTCCGTCGCGGTATGAGGGCTAGGTGACATGTTTTGCTCTGGTAGCTGACAGGTGACCGGCTAGTCCAGGTTGTTTTGGGGATCCCATGGGAATGTTTGTCTAGCTCAGGTTCGATTGAATTTGCTCTGGCTGGCATGCTGTGACGGGCCATGTGGGTCTCCGGTGCGTTTTCATGCATGTTTGGAGTAGGTGAGTGTGAGTGTGTGTGAGTGTGTGCGTGAGAGAGAGAGAGAGAGAGAACAAGCATGTTCGTGTGTCAGTGTGTGTGTGTGTGTGTGAGAGAGAGTGTGTAAGTGTTTATCCAGACAGCAGTGGCTCCAGAGGTCTGTGCTGGGGAATGTGTTCAGCGCTCGGTGGAAACTCCAAACAACCTCCGTTCTGGATCGATCGCGGGCCTCATGATAACACCCCCCCCCCCCCCCCCCCCCCCCCTTTCATCTCCCGCGCACCAGTGCTGATTCACTTACTGCACGGCTCCTCAGTGTGGGAATTCAAAGACCCTTGGAATAACGCAACAGCGCTCACTTTAGACGGGCCTTTTTTTTTTTGCACGGCTTTAAGAAGTTGATCTGTGTTTGCACATTTGAGAACAATGTGATTGGGACAGGCCAGTGTATTTTGAATATTTGCCTGTGTTTTTGTTTTATCCTAAGCGTATGCTTTTGTTCCTCTTCACTTTGCATTCCTGTGATTACAGATAGTAACACTATCAGGGCCGAATTATCCATCGCCATGACTTATATGATGCTTGTATTTTTATTAGATGAACTCACAATGCATTTCACGACCACTTTCACAATTCCACAGTGTGGATTCCTCCGGCCTTGTTTTCACAATATTTAGCGCTTGATGTCATGTTTTTCTTGTCAATATTTGCAGTTTCCTGGAGCTGGGCATGTTTTTCTCTGTCAAGCCGAAGGCCGGAGAGAAAGAGGTCTCCCCCAGCACACTCTTCTCCGTGTGGCACGAGTTCTCCAGCGACTTCAAGGACCTGTGGAAGAGGGAGAACAAGCTTCTTCTGAAGGACAGGTGAGATCCTCCATGTCTCCTTCATCACAGTTCTTAGTCCTTCCCTGACTCACATAGAATACAGATGCCTGAGAACACTTAAGGAGTCTGCCAACCCATGTTGTTTAAGTAGGAGCGTAGAGAATTTTAAAGGTAGGGAGAGGCTTTTGCTCTGTTGTATAAGTCTCTGAAGTGTGATTTTTTTTCTAGGGTGGTCTGGTAGAATTTTTCTCTGCTTGATCTTTAGATTTATTCATCTTTAAATATGACAGCTGTTGCGTGAACATTCCAATTCTCCTTGGACTTTTTTTGCCACACTGTTCTGGGTAAACCCTTAGGGTATGCCCACAAAAACACTCTCTCCCTCTGTCTCTCGCTCACTCGCTCACTAACACACACACACACACACACACACACACACACACACACACACACTCCTTTTCATGGCCTAATCCATATATCCCTGCCTACTGGCAGCAGATCAGTCAGCCTGAGGGGTAGTATAAAGAGCTCTGGCCAGGGTCAGATTTGTCACTATAAGCCGTTCCTCTGCCTACCCCCCAGGCACCCACACACAGGGGCCTTTGTTGTGGCAACCGAGGGCACCATAGCAACAGAGCTCCTGACGACAGAATCTTGACTCCAGAGAGACAGCATAGGTCACTAAGTTCCAAAAAGGCCATGCAATAATTAGTGCGTGTTCCCTTAAATCCTGAAACTGGTGACCCAGTGATGTTAAGTGCTCTTCCCCCCCAAAGTCAGACGAACCATAGTGAGGGCACGTCATGATCCGTGACGGAGGGGACTGACACTGCGTTTTGATTTATCAAGCTGCATTAGAGACTGGTCTGTCAAACCACATACTGCTGCAGGGATCACCCCCCCCCCCCACACACACACACACACACACACCGAACCACATGATTATAATAAGAACCTATCACAGTCAGGTATTACACAGAAGGAGACGGTTTCAAAGGGTTGCCAAACACCTCCAACAGAACCATACCATATTTGGACCCTCTGATCTGGCTCCAGAGACTTTGAAGCACTTCTGACAGGTCTGAGAAAGATATATGGAGAAAAAAAAGTGTGTGTGCGTGTGTGTGTGTGTGCGTGTGTGTGTGTGTGTGTGTGCATGCTGAGAGTGAACTGGCTGTGTGCATGTGTGTCCATGTGCACATGCTTCAGTCTTCCCTCAATGTGTGTATCTGTGTGAGTTGAAGATTGTTTGTGTGTGTGTGTGTGGTTGTATTTTGAGAGAGAGCGAGAGAAGGAAAGAGGGAAAGAGTGCGTGTGTGTGCGTGCGTGTGCGTGCGTGTGTGTGTGTGCGTGTTATTTTACCCTGTGAGGTGTTGGGAGCCTCTAGCCGCAAAAGGAGCTGTGGTTCGGCTGATTGTAGCGTGATGTGGCCTGCCGACCCTGACGCTGTTTTATTGGCGTCTCATAACTCTCCCCTGAGTAAACATGGCGGTCTGGAGCACGACCCCTGGAGAGGGAGAGCTTTTCCAGAAGCATCCATCTCTCATGTACAGCCAGCCCCCCCCACGCCCCTGGCCTGCTCCCGAGAGAGGGAAACCAACATCCCATCCTCCCTATCACTACGGCTTCTCCATTGAGACAGGCTCAGGAATTGCCTTATGAAGAAAGCGAGATCAATCTTCATGAGGAGCACAAGGGGGTCTGGCAAGTATAAGGAGCCAGTGGTTACTTCAGGAGGCCATTTGAAGCCATTTTACAAACACCGAGCTGATATGTGATAAGCCAGAGTGTAACTACCAGACAACAGCAGGATGTCAGGGCTAATGACAAGATGGGGTGCCTGCGGAGTTCAGTGTTGTTTTGTGGGGGCCACAGCCCGGGGGTTTGGACATCTGCTTACAGTAGACCTGGCGGCGCGCCGCAGCGCAACACTTATCGGCGGGCCACGCCGCGTTGCCGGCTGCCTGGGACCTCAGCGGCCAGGCCGAATGTGGCGCTTGAGTGAGCCGCTGTCATTTTTCGGTTTGTTTTGTCATGCTGAGAGGTTTGGGAATGCATTCCATATGGGCGGCCGGGGCTGGTATGTGACGGGGAGGTTTTTTGCGGCGCGCGGCGGTGCGGACAGCTCCTGTTACCTGGGCCGCGCGCTGATGATGACGGAGCGGGCGACTCTGTCACGAGGCCATTATGGTGATGAATACGCCACATTTGGGTTTGAATTTTTTTTTTTTTTTAAACTTCTTTTCTTCTCAACCCCTCCCTCCCCACCCCCCCCCCCACCCCTGCAGATTGAAAGTGGCAGAGGAGTGTTTCAAGCAAGCGCGAGAGAAAGCCTCCTACAGTGTCAAACCTAAACATGCCTCTGGGATGGTGAGTGCTCTTTTTCAGCCACCCCACCCACCCCTCTCCTCCACCACTCATCTCACTCCATCTTTATCTTTCTTCTCATGCTGTTTCATCGGTATTTAATGTCCATCCAGTCATTTGTAATATAAACACTCCCTGCCGATGTTGCTTCATGTGTTTGTGCTGATAAAATATTTAACACATGGCCTTTGATTCTGTTTCCCAGAAAGCCAAAATCGGACAGAAGACTTAACAGACTCCGACAAGGACAGCTTCAGCTATTTTTTTTTAATGAAAAAGACATGGTGGTGACATCTGCCGCAGGCAGTGTGCAAAAAAAAAAATGGAAGTGTAGCCATTACCCCCTCCATGATAACCAGCACTTTTGTTTTTCTCTCTGTTCAACTCCTCATGTTGTAATCAAAGAGTATTTTCCTTCAGGCTCAGCAAGGATTTATATTTCTAAGCCCCTCTGTTATACACTGTTACACAGACATGATTCATTCGTCAGTGGCCCCACGAGTCCATTCAAGGCAAGACAATCTCTCCCAGTCCCAAATTAATGTAGCCAAGTGGGATTTGTGCCCCCCCAAAGCTTAGCGGGCCTTTAGAAGGAGACGTAGCAGGTGAGACACTCCCATTCATCTTCATGGAAAAGCTGGAAGTGCCTTAATTCAAGCACACTCTTTTCTGTTCTGCCCAGCGCCATCCCCACCACTGCCAGGTGCCGCCTGACGTTCCTGGGCAGAACAGAGGACCCAAGTACCCAGTGAGTCCTTCGCTCAAAGGATCATATCTTACTACTGACCTAACTGCCTCCCCAACCATAGAAATCATTGGAGTTGTTGAATAGTTTATTCAAAGCCAAAGTGCTTCCCTGTGTGTGTGTGTGTGTGTGTGTGTGTGTGTGTGAGTGAGAGAGAGAGAGAAACTAGTGGATTGTGTAACAGATCCAGCTTTGTGTGAATAAAATAAATATGCTCTGGGGATGCCAAGCATGAAGACCTTTATATAACGATCTCTTCCAATAGTAGAGTGACTCATTATAAGCCATGAACATTCCGTGCAGCATCACACCTCTCTCAGTCCTGCCTCCAACTCAGACCTGGTTTGTTGTTCATCTGCCACCTGTTAAACCAGTGACCAGTTAAACCCCATTGTGCAATAATGTTTGAATTAACTGTTTATTTTGAATAAATTCCTCATAATGTTGTCTTCATTTGCGGTGTCTTCTTCGTGGGCAATATTTTGAATGAGTGAAAAAAAACTGTGTGAGCATATTGTAGAATAGATTTATTATATAATAATACTTTAAACTTTCAACATAATATATTTAAAATTATTCAGTACCTTTATCATATATAAATTCCTTTATCTATCAGGATACTCTTGTTAAATATATCTGTGGTACAAAAGAAGGTATATGTGGTGGAGAATGTAGTGGCTTTCGACAGACAACGGTGCTCTGGGATTGCAACCTAAACACTCATTGGCTACACACACACACACACACACACACACACACACATTGCCCTGAAAGGCCATTGGTGGATCAATTGAGTTCTGTTTTTTTCCTATCAGTCTTAGTTCTATTGTTTTTTTGCTCAGTTGTCCATCTTCCTCCGTGGTTATGGCTCATGTTGAAGTCTTGTCTCTGAGCTCCAGAGGGGGTGTTTGAGAGGGGGGGCTCAGACACTGGGGACTCCTCTTATCTGCATTGCCTCAGAAAGAGTGTTTGGACTCAGGCCAAGGAGGAGGGAAGAGGGTAAGGTTCAAGAGACAGTTGACCTCCGGTCAAGAAGAGAGGTCAGAGTTCAGAGCGCTCCTCTGTCCACTCTGTCCCCTACAGGCGAAGTTCAGAGCAATCAAAACATTTGTCCTTAACACGAGAGCTCCCAAAAGAGGTGGGTTTGGTGACCGCAGATTCAACCACCAAGATTAAATAAAGGTGTGCACAGAGAACCCGAGAGGTGACGAGACTGGACACTGTCCTGTGAAGGAGTCCTGCTCAGTAATGCCCGTCTTGTGTGAAACATGTTCCATGGAAACAGGAAGTGAGTCCATACAGCGCTTCCTGTAGAATCGGGTAAGCGTCAAAGCCCCCCATGCAACAGAGAGAGACTCGTATCTATGGCCCACATCAAGGTTCCTCTGAGCGCTGGGGCAGCTTTACACCCCCCCCCCCCACCCCACCCCCCAGCGCCTCACTGTGTGTCGTTTACGCTGACCGACACACACCGGCACTGTTTCACACGCTGCACCTTCCGGTGGCGGAACGGCGGGTCCAGACCCGGGCAGTGCAGGCGCAGCGTCACCGTGGTGACCCGGTGTGGCCGGCAGAAGGCGCAGGACTGGAAGGAGGCGCCGTGCGTGGGCTGCTTGCGCCGCTGACGCTGCTGGCGCTGGCCGGACGAGGAGGAAGAGGAAGGCGTGTGGATGTGCCGCGGGATGTAGAAGGAGTTGCACTGGCCATAGCAGAAGCGGTTGACCACTGTGCGGCTCACGCAGCCCTCCTCGCTGACCGTCTGCCGCAGCGGCTGAGTCTTGCACCAGTCGCTGCGCAGGTACTTGCGCTCGGTGACCACCAAGGCCTCGCGGCTGGACGCCAGCACCTCGGGCTTGCCCATGGGCTGCAGCAGCGCGGGGGTCTGGGGCACCGCCAGGCTGTTGTCCTTCAGCTTGTATGGCGACGGGATGGAGCCCTGGGGCCCCCTGGACTTCTTAGAGTCGGCCGTCATGCACAGGCTCCACGCCAGCAGCATGGCTAAGGCCAGCTTCCAGAACATTCTGAGAGAAGAAAGGAGAAGAGGGTTAACATTCACCAGACCTTGTCCTTAAGATGAGTGCAGTGTCAGTAGTCAATATGATTGCTCAAACTTTGCTCAAACTCAGCCCTGGACATTGCCTCTGGCCCACAGCGTCGGTAGAATCAACAGCGCTGGATGGGGATAACGAGCTGATGGGCATCAGTCTAGTCGTCCTGGCGATAGCTGGCTCTGTTGTGTTTATGATGGATCTGTTTTCCCTGTTTTGAGTCCAGCGCGGCTCGGCCAAAGCCCAGCCTGTGCTGTTATGATGGAGCCTTTGGGTCGAAGCACTTGGCCTTTCCCTCTTTAAACAGAGAGACGAACCTAAGGAGGGGGACTTTGTGCCTGTGATAAAGTTAATGCCGCATTTAGTCCCAGTCTGTTCCTTCATTTTAAAAGCCCCAAAATGGCGCCCACTCTAAAGTCCTCTGTCTACGAGCAGATAACCTCTGAACTGTTGTTCACATTCTCAGACCTGAGGCTCGGCTCTTTTTGTCTGTCTGTCTCTCTTTCTGCTAGTGTGTGCTTGTGTGTGTGTGCTTGTGTGTGTGTGTGTGTGTGTGTCACTGAAATGACAGGGGGTAGTGGTCATTTTAGTATGGCACCACAGAGACATAGCTAAAGGGCCAAGTTAGCCCTACAATGGCTGTAAAGAAGAATGGATCCATCTCCTGTGACTCCATTCATCAAAGTCCCTGAATCATTACTTTTATTTGCTTTTTTTGTCAGTTTGCAGAATTCCCTGAAAAAACAAACTGGGGTGTCCTTCAAAGGGAGCACTTAAAAAGCCATAAGGCCCAGAGGAAGTTGACTTTATTGCTCTCGTTGAGGGCTAAAATGATTAGCCATTTGCTTACTTTAGACATGAAGCATGCTACAGATATGTAAACAGGCTGTATGTTACTTGGCCATGTGAATGTTATTAAGTGCAGGATGGAAATATTTGTGTGTGTGTGTGTGCTCATTGGCCACAACCTCGACCAGGCAGCGACCCAGAGAAGACCAGAGAGCCAGACGGACAACAGAGACAAACCCATGAGTTACACATACACACACACAAACATACACACACACACACACACACACACACACACACACACACACACACACACACACACACACACACACACACACACACACACACCACACAGCCTCAGATTCAGATTCTGTTATGACAGACTTTTCTCCACTATTTTCTTCTCACACTTTGTTGGGTTAATGATTGACATGGAGACACACACACACACACACACACACACACACGCACAGACGCACTCACACACAAGCACACTAGCATGGACACTTGCCACTTTGTCTTTAAAGACCTGCAGATAGTTGGATCAAATCCCATGGGATGAACTTCCTGCCTCTGCTCCCTGTGCCTCCCTCCATCAGTGAAAGATGCGATCGCTACATGACTTACAGCTCCCAAGTCACAAGAGTGTGAGTGTCAAAGATGACAGATGTACAATACAATTTCCGTTTGAATTCATAAGTATGATCGAACTCCAGCTGAGATCATATATCTCACTAGAATAAATTTCTCAGTCTTTCACACGCAGACAGACAACCCCACGTACACACCAACACACACACGCACACACACACACACACACACACACACACAGAGAGAGAGAGAGAGAGAAGGCTGACTGCATACTACACATGTCATTTCTTGAATCTCTCTGGAAGACAAATTGCAGTTTGAGTGTAATGATAGTGTGCTCTCTGCACACACAGAGAAAAATAAACAAAATGTCTCCTTTCCCTCCCCTCCTCCTCTGTTCCTTTCCCCTCTCCCCTTTTTCTCTCATGGTCACTGTCTTTCAGTCAAAGTGAAAAGAAAGTGCACAGAAACACAGTTTACCGAGAAAGACAGGGTTTAGAAATGAGCGATGAGTCAGATATTTTGAACAGCCGTTGAGCTCATGTCCATAATCTCCACCATACACAATTACAGTCTTTGGCAGGCCAAGTAATTTGTCTAAAAGTATAACAGGAGACATCACCCCTGAGCATGTTTGTAATAATTGCATAAACTATTATAATTCACTTTCAAAATATTCAAAATAATTAGTTTGCTGATAATAATTATGTTTCCTCATTATCATCAGTCATACTTTTCTACATGTAGCATGTGCTCAAATCCTAAACTGCAGGTGAGGATGAGATTTCCACTCAGGAAAAAAAAAAAAAAACATGCGTTTCAGTCGCTTCAACACACATCCATCCAACCACCATCATCTCTCCAGTACCAGCATCTTGGCTCTACCACCAACATGGAGCAAGCCTGCCAAGCTCAACAAACATGGAGGGAAGAGATTCTTGCCCTCTCGGATACCAGCATCATTTTGATACTACCATAACAAGGCGAGCTGGCGACCACAAGGCAGAACTCAACATGGCGCCCTTCTGCTGGCGCCAAGCGCTCTGCCATGTGACAGCCGACTTCCCCTTCGGAACTCATCACAGCAATTATGACATTTACGGGTAAATCTCTCCACAGCTCCAGTGGGCTGAGTGTGTTATTATGGACAAATCTGCCAAAATTACCTGCACCACTCACACAGGCTGAACATACACACACACACATACACACACACACACACACACACACACATACACAGAGACATACACACATGCTCACAGGCAGAGAGACAGACAGACACACACACACACGCACACACTTTCTCACCACACACAGACACACTGATGATGTTTCTCAGCTGATTGCAAACCATGCAATTAAAGCCTATTATGGTAAATGCTGGTGGTTTAATCTCCTCAGGCTTGTGGGGTAAGCTGGTGTGACAGGCAGGCAGGCAGGATGTGTGGGGGCACTGATCTGTCAGGACCTGGAGCCTCGCGGCCCCTCGCAGGAACACCCACTGATCCAGCGCACGCCTCACACGCACACACACACACACACACACACACACACACACTCACACAGACACACACAGACACACAGACACACACACACACACACACTCACACAGGGAAGAACACACATCTTGGACTGCCTGTCTGTCTCTCTGTCTGCGGCCTCTCAGATTCAATTGTCTGTGTTTGTCTGTCACTGGTATTAAAACACAATAGGTATTTGTCTGTAGTGCTTTGTGAAGTTGGTAAGAATTAGTCTGTCCTGGTCTGTTGGTGTCATGTTTCCCACTACTGGAGCCCCCATTCGTCAATCCTCATTTCAGCTCCTCAGATTTAGATTAGACTGAGCATCGTAGAGTACTCAGTGGTGGCTGTGCAGTTGGTATGCCAGAGGTTTCACAACATCCCTTGGTGGAAAGCACGGAGTGATGGAAAAGCCCCCTGCTTTCATTCAGTCTGAAATCCTCTTTACCAAAAACAGCTAGTGGTGTACACAGAGGCATTTCCCTCTACAGGGACAAATCACTGCCAAACCCACAAGGAATGAGGATCTAAAGTTTGGTCAGATTTTTTTAATAAAACATTTTCTTGATCATATACATATTAAGGCACTCTCTCATCAGGTGATATTGTACAAATTACAAATGATCCCAAAACTAGTATCCTGTTAACAATGACTATGAGCATTGTTTTAATCCTTCATTCATTTTTCTTACCTCTCCATTATACTGACCAACCAATTGACCAAACCAAAAGTCTAAATTTTTCCAGTACATTGAAGGTCAACACTGGTTCACATCATGTTCAAACCTGAGCTCATAATTCTGAACCACTTAAATTATGCTCTTAAGTTTGCACTTCTATCTATAGTCATGAAGTTAACTTTCCTCTAAACATATTTATCAATAGTGCTATTGACTCTAGTTAAACCCTGATCAAGCACACTAGCACAACAGGAGGAGAGGAAGAGCTTACGGTACCTGCTGAGTGCGTGTCCCAGGTGAGGGGGTTGTGAGGGCTCTGGAGTGGAGGATTAGGGGAGAGGTGATGCGGAGGTTAAAGGGGAGACGAGAGGCTGTCCCGCTGGCTGGCTCCTGGAGAGGGGCAGATATTGGCTGCCATCAGGGCAGTTGGGGCAGAAGGAAGTAGGAGATGAGTAAGAGAGAGAGAGAGAGAGAGAGAGAGAGCAAGAGAGAGAGGGGATGAGAGAGTCCAGCAGTCCCACTGGGTCCTCCCCCTTTGGCTGCAGGTCCTCAATTTGTTCCCCTGTCACTTTGTGTTTAATTTCCAAACGGATGAGCTGTCATGTCGGGAGCGAGCGCCACCCTGAGCTGTTTCCCTGGTGCGCAATCCTGTGTGGCTCACTCCTCGGGCGTCACCTCCACGTCCACTCGTCACTTTTGAGACATCACCGCAGGGGAATTCCTTGAACAGAGCCAGCGCGCTATCATGACACTTTCTCTCTGGTGTTCTGTCTGTCACTGGGTCCTGTCTGGGCTCCTGCCTCCTGCCGTCTGTCTCGCCCTCTCCCCTCACTCTCCCTCTTCTTCATACAGTACCTCTGTTCCACCCTTTCCTCCTCCTCCTCCTCTCTCTCTCTCTCTAGCCCTCCTTCCACCCTCCCTCTGGCACTACTCTCACTTGGGCTAATACTCTTCCAAACTCACTAAACCTTTCTCACTTTTATACACTTATTCAGCTCTCTCCCACACACACACACACACACACCCCACTGATGGTTAAGGGATGAGTTTATGGGAACCTGTATTTATTTACCTGTCTTTTCTCTCTGTGTGTTTACACTTCAAGTCTCTCCATGTCTGTTCTTTGATTATTACTTGTATGCTTACGTCTGAACTAAGCACTACAACACATTGTGCAAACTCCTTGTGATTTTTTATGTAACCTATTCATGTTCTTTTAGCTGTCGTTCTGCCCGTTTCTCTTGATCTGACACAAATACACACACACACACACACAACCGTAATTATCCTCACGCACTGATATTGATTAGAAGCCTGAAAGCGATTGAAAATTAAGACTGAAATCCACCATTGTACTTCTTCTGTGTGTCTCACCTTTTATTGAACACACACAAACACACACTTACTCAAAGTGAGTAAGCGAGTGTGAGAAAGAAGCCAGAACAAGACAGAAGACAGACAGACAGGCATCCACTCATAGCACACTCATCGCTTCCCACCCCAAAACGAGACCCATACATCCATTAATCATATTTCAGAGGGCGAACATTCCTGTCTCGTTCTGTTGTTCCATTCTGTTTCTGTTATGAACTTCATTCTTTCATCCTTGTGGTTTTCAGCTCACACTCGTCTGACCACTACAACAACAACAATGTCTGTCACTCACCAAATGACAAAACACACTAAAGCCCCCACTTACACACAAAAAACGCATTCACGTTAGTACACACACGCACACACACACACACACACACATTCCTTTGCGTCCACAGACCATTACTGGAGCTTTGGCACAACGCTGTGCGTGTCTGTAACTGTAACGAATGTCTCCATCTTTTTTAATCAGCCTGATCTGGGCTCAGCAATCACAAACACAACCCCCCCCCCCCCCACCACCACCACCACACCCAAGGCAAGGCTGGCTGCTCCCCTACTGTGCCGCCTTTGAACGAGACCCTCGCAATGTTGTGCCTGCTCCTCGGTCACTGTTTGTTCTTATCACAGAAAGACAGTCAGTGAAAACAGCTTCAGGAACATATGAAGTTTAAAGAGGCTGTTTCCTTGTCCTTGTTTTTTTTCCCCTGGCAAGGCTCTTTTATCTCCTCGTCAGAGCAACAGCATGCGTGCGTAAACAGCATCGAACATCAAGCAGGCTGGCGCACACCCATGCATTGGCAAACACATGATAGAGCATTTCACTTTATGATTTGCTGATCAAAAGCTTTGGATGAAGCTGGACTGGGCTGCCTATGAGCTGTCGGTAGTGCACTCCTGCTCTTCACCCGATTACTGACTCAACAGGATGTTCTCTGTTCCTCTGTTTAGCCCTCTTGATTCTGTACATTCAACACAACATGTCATGTAAGTAATTGTGGTGTGATGCGTGGGTCGTGTCACCATGAGGTTCATTCAGCATTACTGGCTGGCCACCTGTGTTAGGGGATGGCGAAGCAGGAAGGCTTATGTTTGGAGAAACTACAGAGAATCACTTATTACCATCCAGTGGCTTCTGGAGGAACTGCAAGGTCCAAGAACAACTCACAAATCACATCATGCACACCACAGTACTAGAGCCTTTGGTTAGCTTTCATTGCAAATCTCCCTGGCCCAAATCTGCTTTAAAGTTGTTTCTCAAATACACATTTACTGTACTTGCTGACAGAGTATTTATGTATCCTTGTTGAGGGCTTTAATTGTACTGCTATAACTCACAACACTAAATGTCAATGCTGCACTGAACACTGCTTTAATAAACAGTCTGAATCAGAATATCTTAAAAAGTGCAGTAATAATACATTGTCCACCATTCGTTTTCAGATAAAGGGCTGACTTTAATACATTTTAATTAAAAGTGTCTTTAAATATGGTATAAAAATAAATGAAGAAGAGAGTAACAAAGAATTAATGACTACATAAGACAAGACAGAGCCTGTTGTTGGTGGCATCATTTCCATAACATTTTCAATGTGACTTCACAAGTGCGATGGTAAACTGTGCTAAGTTGTGTGTATTTTTTTCTCTCTGAATTTTCCTTAGTGTAACAAACGAAATGCAGATGAAAATAGGTGTCATCTTACGCGTGCCTCGTTAACACCTCCTCTAGTGTGACTATTTCGTTAATTAATATTTGTGATGTCTCACAGAATGTATCTATGCAGATTCTCTTGACTATGATGTTTTTTTTGCCTTTTTTCATCTCTATTTTAAGTTAAGAATGGACAAGCTGATGTCAAATCCATCTGATATACATGGAAGGGACTGAGCATCAGACAGCTTCAAAAGGCATTATATCCAAGTTTCAAAATGTCTCCGGAAGTCCAAACAAACACAAAAAATGTTGTCTTCAGATTACTGAAACAAAACCAGAATAAGGGATGTAGAAAATCAGTCCCTTGGACATGCAACATCTGGTTCGAAGTCCATTGTCTGTGGGTATGGACCAACCAGATGAGATGGAGAAAAAGACTGTCCTTGTCCAGTGGCTTCAGAGTCTCTGGGTTTCAGCTTGACCACACAAGAGCAGCTCACCTTTTTGAGGTGAGAGATTTCCCCTGAGAGACAGAGGAGAGGAAGACGAGGAGAGAGAGAGAGAGAGAGAGAAAGGTTACTGAGCCGAAATGTCTCATGCTGAACATGTGACAGGCTGGGTGGTTGTAAGCAGCAATGGATGGATTAAGCATGTTGATGAGTTGGCCTATAAGCAATTAGAAAAACACTATGCGCATAAACATAATGACTAAAAAAGGATTTCTCTATAGTCTAGGCTGAACTGATAACATAGCTCATGTTTAATACGTAACAAGGACACAACACACACTTAAGCATGACATTGAACAAATGAGCAGTTATAGAACAATAAAGCCTAATTTCTAGCCTAGAAATCTAGACGCACCCTAGCGGCAGCAAATTACATTTGCTTCCAGGGCTAGTCTAGCAACTCTCCGTTGGCTTGTGAGCTCGAAAAATTAAACTTCTATCAGGCCAATCAAATCATGTATAGAGTCGTTAGGCGGGCTTAACATAATGATTGATGGCAGAGTTGCAACGGTTTGGCTTGAATTCCCTGCTACTTGAAAACAAAGAAGATGTATGTTGCTGTTGGCCAACAGTGTGACACGAGTTAAGCTTGTTTTAAGTTGGCAAAAGTTTTAACTAGCCAACTAGCTCCGCTGGTGGGAAAACGCATGGGACTCAGCGCTGTCCTATTGCGTGCAGAGGGAATTTGAAAGACAACCGATTATCCCGCCCCTCGGACTGAGTACTGCGAACGGTGAGTGCCCAGACCCTACATTTTAATGTGGGTCTGGCTCGTCAGGCTACCTAATTTCACCAGCCAACACACAAACACAGAAACATTCAATTTACCATATCTGCAGTAGTAATTCCTTTTGAGAAGCATTGCCTACCGATTTCCAATTATATCAATACAACCATTTTATGTCTTTGAATTAGTATCTGAATTCATATGACACACAAGATCCCTGGAAAAGATGTAACATTCCACAGCAAAAGCACATGGAGAGAGCGTTATACACACATCGCTACATACAGAAAAGATACAATGGAGAATGGCATCACCACACACATGCAGCGTAGAGGAGAGTGGAGGCGTATTGGGCATTAACCACTGTGGTCATATTACCTGGAAGCAAATATCCCTCAAAACAAGTTCTTACTTTTCTGTGGACAAGGAGAGAGAGTAAAGAAAATAAGAGGGAGACATTTTGGCGAGGTAGCGACTTTGAGAAGCCAAAAATGTGTAACAAACAAAAAAGAAAAGGGAAATGTAGAAAGTGCATCTGTCAGTGACAACTCAAATCCTCTCCTGAGCATGTGCAAGCTAAACCAGATGGCACAGCTGACAAATACACTGTTTTCATCTTGTAAATAAATTACAAGAGCCCAAATTCAATCTTGATTCATAATTTCAGTTAAATTACGCAAATTAGACCCTACTGGAAACAAAGTGGCATGGGTAGGAAACCTGCTAAGAGACACTTCACTCGCACCCAGCGGAACCCTGTGAACTCACTTAACATTGAACTGGTGAATGAGGTCTGCAAATGCATTGTTATGGTTTTGTCATCAAGCAATTTCATTTAGAAGAAGCAAGCAACATCAAAGACCAGAGTTGAGGAGGGAAGAGAAGAGGAGAGGAGAGGAGAGGAGAGGAGAGGAGAGGAAAGGAGAGGAGAGGAAAGGAGAGGAGAGGAGAGGAGAGGAGAGGAAGTTAGCCAAGGTCAGGAGAGGACAAGGCAGAGGAGGACAAGAGCAGGGGAGGGCGAGGGCTGTTGATTTGAGGAAGTCCTGAAATCAAAAGAGTTTTTAGACTGCCTACACGGACGTGATTGAATGTTACGTCACATGGGGTTACGGATGGATAAAGCCCGATGCAGACTTTATCAGACCAAACAGAGCGTCTGATTGGCTGTTTAACTGACCACACATGGAGAGCGCGTCCACTTACCACACTGCGTGAGAATTTCTCAAATGAGGTTCTGCGGTCCTGTATGATTGCCGACTTTAACCAACACAAACAAGAGAGAAAAGAAGCAAAAGCAACCAAAAGAACAGACAGAAAAGAAAAGAAAAGAAAAAGAGGAGAAGCCAGAAAAAAAGAAAAGACTGCTGAAACAAAGGAGTGTGTGAAGACGGAGACAGTGTGTGGGAGTCCGTACTACAACTGATAACAGTCGACTGACTTCAGTGTGCAGTGCTTGTGTGGATGCAATAATGAAAATAATGGAGATGGTCAAATGTCTGTTATCAGTTGCAACAGAGCATTGTACAGGAGAAGAGCACTTCAAAATGATGCAAATGAATTTGAACATGAACGCTAATGCGTAGTCAACACAAACAGTGGTCATTTACCAGATGATCCAGATGATGCCCAGTTAACAAAATCACACTGATCCTAATTGGGAACGCTCACAAACTTTACTTCATATATGGGTCTTGCTTACGCCCACCCCCCACCCAACAACTACCATTTACACATAAGATGAATGAAGTGAAGGAAAGTAACTCAGAACTCAGCTTCAATTCCGAAACAGTTTGTCACAGTTTGTCCCTAGAACACAAGTCACATTGAAACCTTCCTCCATGTTAAGAGTGGCACATATGAAATCACATTGAAACATTCCTCCATGTTAAGAGTGGCACATATGAAATCACATTGAAACATTCCTCCATGTTAAGAGTGGCAGATATGAAAGAACGTAGGGAGCACTGGCTGTCATGTGCTCTGCGCGGCTGTCACGCCGCAATGGGTCTCTGTGGATGGTCCAGTAACGGAGCGGGTCTTCAGGCTTAAGTGAAGAGGCCACGGTTCCCGTGGGATGGTTGGGTGGGCAATCGGACTGGGAGGGGGTCAGAAGATACAGTGCACTTTTGGACTGGGAGCCATTACCTTTTTCTTGGCCTGCAGAAGCTCCTGGTAGGCACTGGATCGGATGAAGCGGCTGTAAGAGTCACTTTTCATCAGCTTATATATGTGCTCCTGTGGAGAGGTAGGGTGGGACAACACGAGTGGACACACGCACGCGCACGCACACACACACACTCACACACTCACACACACACACACACACACACACACACACACACACACACACACACACACACACACACGCACACACACACACGCCCACAAACACACAAATTCATGAATGTATACCATCCCATCTCATCGAAAGACGTGTCAGTGGATGTCTGAAGGTGTCTACATTTTAAAAATATATAATCTCTATAACCTTTATAGTACTTTTATTTTCAAATAGCTTTTAAACATTAATGTTATATATATTAACATAAATGTTATAGGCCTGCATTAGAAAAGTGTCTCAACAGGTCAGGAATCAGCTGAAGATAAATTAAAATCAGTCTTTGCACCTGTGCGTCCTCAAAGGCGTAGCGGCCTGGGTCTTTGACATTCTGAGTGGTCTTGGCGTAGCTCTTGGAGTCCACGTTAATGGCACTGGGCGCCCCAGACGCGAGAAACTCCTGCCAGATCTCCTGTACCCTCGTTGGCACCTCCCGGATGGGCCTCCTC
>NC_055972.1:10118254-10120754 GCF_018492685.1 Alosa sapidissima | reverse complement strand
TCAGTGAGAAATAAGACATTTAACATGCATATGAACATAAAGCTATGAACAAATGAGCAGTACTTTTGCTGTGAGAATGAAGACCTAATTATACCTCCTGTGCAGTCTTCAGTATGTTGACAGTTACATGTGCTATCTCATAACTCTGGGGCTCTGTCTGCAGACACGCATGCTGTGAGATTGTGTGCTGCACATGTACCTTTCTTGTTTTGTGGGGGTTCTTCATTCTGGAGGATTTCTTTATGTCCACCTCTGTCGTATTCACACACCCTGGCTGTGAATCAGAGAACAGATCACAGTTAAAAAAAAAACAAAAAACATGATATGGCACTACGTTTTCACTTACTTGATGTTTCAAATTCAAGTCAAGTCAGCCCTCTACAGTGCTGGGATCATAATATGGCAAGCTGATGTAGCAGAGAGGCACTGATCCATTAAACACTTAATGATTGTAAAAATAATTGTCTTTTTTCTTGCAGATGTTTTACTTTTACACCTTTTAACACCTCAGTCAAGATCCCCTTTCAAACAACTCTTGTTGGCCCTGTTGTTTCCCTGATGGATATTGAATGTAACTGGGAGCCAATCATCATTCTAATCATCTAATCACACCTTCCTCGGCTCTTCCTCTCTACTTCTTAACGATGTCTGCCAGAAACAAGAAATTAGCACTGAAGTATGAAGCTGCAGTCAGCCTGAAAATGAACCAGACATTTCCCTTTTAACACCCTTTAACACAGCAAAGACTTCCATTTCAACACCCTTCAGGCAAAGACACGTAATGAAACGACTGTGAAACTACATTTACCATGATGCCTCGGTGCCCACGTAAAGGGGTGGTAAGCTAGGAGACCGAGGCAGGATGAGACCAAAGAACCCTTGAGACTGTCTTTGCTGTCTCTTGTGAAACTCGGCTGATTTATTTTATCGACTACGATGCCTCTCTCATCACTGAACTCTAAAGAGCACAATTGTCTGACTGGACTCTGGAGAGTGGCGCTCAGTGGAGGACTTTAACCTTCAGTCAGCACTCTGTTAGCATGCTGCCAGGTCCCAGAAGTATGTGACATGGGGCTAACGCTCTATTCACTACTGAGAGCATGCTAATGAGAAAAGGCCAATGAGGATGCTAGCTCATATCCGCTATGTAAATACGCTTCAGGTTTCTGAGCTTTCTCTAATCACAGCACTTTTTGTTGGCGAGTACCTTATTAACTCCAAACAAGGAATTTACAGGGACAGGAAGTCACGCTGTCTAACAGTCTAGCCGAGTTCAAGAAGTGAAAGGTACGTTTAGTTTATTTCTTTACTATACTTTTTATTTCAGCAACAAATATTCACACTGTGAAACAGTCTATCTCTGCATTGAAAATACAACAATACATGAAAACCCAACTGACTTTTTGGATGGAGGTGATTTGTACCAATTTCACATTATATCTCCATATATTATGGAGATAAATGCAAAAAAAAAACAACAAATAAATTCAGGTCTGAAAATTGGACGGGCTCCCAAATAGTCATATCTCACCTGGCACAGCGGAAGCTATTTATTTTGTATACTGACAGAACTATGTCAGGTTGCGAACACAGCCTCTATCTCAATAACTCCACAGTGTGATAGGGGAAATGGATTTGGGTGACAGACATACTTTCAAAAAACAACAGGAACAAAGAGAAGCAACACAACAAGCAGGAGCAGCTGGAGAAGCGTACCACTGGTCTGTGCACATCCCAGAAGGCTCTTTCTTGACTGTCAAGAATTTTCCTCTCAATTTTGTCTCGCTTTTTATCCACTCTACATGCAGAAGAGGAGAGGGGGAGGAAAAAGATCAGCTGGTGTTATTTTTTTTACTGACAGACATCCACAGGCATGTACACACCAGTTAGATATTAATGAAGGTGTTGTAATTAGACAGAGAGAGTGTGTTCGTCTGTGAGGAGAAGCCGAGAGCTTTGGCAGGCCTCATCTCAGCAGGGCCAAAGTACTCACTTTGCTTGTGCTTCGGCTTGCATAAAAATAAACTCCCATTTCCTGGCAAAGGCTCGCTGTAACCTGGCTAAGCTTTCCTGTAAAAAAAGAGAGAGAGAGAGATTCACGAGCCAGAGCTTATGACCAGAACTATTCACATCGCAGAGCAGTTTCATTAACCTACAGTTTGTGGTCACACTTTTAACTGTATCAGACCCATCTTGTAAAGTGAGCCCCCGCTTATGCAAGCCCCCTCAGTCCTCTGTCCCAACACTGAAGCAGAACCCTCTAGAGCATGTGTGCTAAGCAGAACCCTCTAGAGCATGTGCGGTAAGCAGAACCCTCTAGAGAATGTGCGCTAAGCAGAACCCTCTAGAGCATGTGCGGTAAGCAGTAGTGCATTTGCACAGCTCTGCTATCGGATATCACAGCTCTGATTATGAGAGAGCGCTCAGGAAAGGAAGAGGAGATGTCAAAGGAAAGCAGAGAAGAACTAATGATGGACAGAGAGACGCTGACAGAGAGAGA
>NC_055972.1:10030754-10113254 GCF_018492685.1 Alosa sapidissima | reverse complement strand
CAAATTCACTGTGGCGTAAAGTGTACAGTGATGAGTGAGGGGTCTGCAATTTGAAATGAACCTTAAAGCTCCATGATGCACAGCATCCAACATCTGAAGACACTTTGATGGGGCATTCATGTACAACAGATCACCATAATCAATAATAAATTAAACAATAATAAATCCATTAAATTATGGAGCTGTGGCCTAGATAGAAATGCAACCCATTCCAGTTCAACTGGTAATATTCTAGCTAAGGAGGAGCTGGACCCCCTATGCTAAATAATACAGCCCAGTCAGCTGAGACAGGAGGAGCCCAAGGCTCATATCTATCTGAGATAGAGACTTGTGTGGAGCGAGCAGCACAAATAAAACAGCTCTCTCTAGGTGCTCCTTTTAATGGCACTGAGCACACAGAGGCTCGTCTTGTCCTTGTCACTGATAGGGCAACAGAGACAGGAAATCACTCTTTTAATTTCAGGCCGTCCTTGAGAAACCTGACCTCATTCGCTGCCTGACAGAAGAGCGTCTCTCAAAGAAACATAAATGTGTGTATGTGTGTGTGTGTGTGTGTGTGTGTGTGTGTGTGTGTGGATGTGGGGGTGTGTTACACAGATGGAAAGAGAGAGAGAGAGAGAGAGAGAGAGGAAGAGAAAGGAAGCTGGAGATGAAGAGAGGGTGGGATACTGACGAGAGAAAGAGAAAAAGAAAGAGAGAGAGACAAATAGACAGCCACAAAGAGGTTGTGTGGGAACATGTTGAGTCAGCTCCGTGCAGGAGAAACTTGCCGCCATATCACAAGAGACACACGCAAGCAGACACACACACACACACACACATACACACACACACAATCACACACACACACACACACGCACACACACTAGCATCTCCACGATCCACCTACACACAGGCAAACAGAAGACACTCAAACAGAAACACTCTCACAGAAATACACAAAAGAGTTGAAGACATACAGTACAGTCATGCTAATATATGCACTCTTCTCCAGAGGTACAGCGCACACTAGAGTACATACATATAAGTATGTTCGTCTCTGCTGGGTATGGTAGCCTCAAATACTCTCAGTTATGTAACAGAAATCAATGCATCGCTCACCTTACCTGTCGAAAGAACACCTTTCCTGGCCTAAACATCTCAAAAGAGATGGAGACTATAAGTCCACTTAAACTACCATTAACCTCAAAGAGTTGACACTTGTGTGAGGTTCATACACGTACACACTGCTTTGTCTTTCCTTTCATGGATGGTTCTTTCCTGCCAGTAGGATGAGTGGGAGGTGTGGGTGCTTAGTTTGAAACTGAACGTATTCCCCCCTAGGCGCTTGTCAAGTGATTGTGATTGTGAAATCCTGAGGAGATGAGCCCTCATGCAGACATGTAGACATGTCTGTCACCTGCATTAGCCTTTTGGTAGACTGGAGGGCCTGTGGGGGGAGACATTTGCATTACCTTGATCTTCGATGCTCAGGTTCTTCAGCATCCACTGGACAATATCAGAACCTGGGGTGGGAAATCACAAAAAACAGAGAAAGATGGAACTCTTCAGCTGTCTGAGACTGGTATGCTCAAAGGATCATGTGTTTGATAAATAAATGATAATGACAGATGATCGTCTGTCAGAACCCCCCCCCCCCCCCCCTCTGACACACAGATGCTTTTCAAGTGGAGGCGTGGGTGTTCAAAAGCCAGCCCTGACAAATCATATGGATCACAATCTATTTCAAACCACCTACCTCTCCCCCCATTAGCTCAGATTATATGTTAACAGCCTCTGACTGAAAACGCTCTGCAACAACACAATCTCCTACACACACAGTACACCACATAACTGGGCATACACACAACCACACTCTCCCTACCCCCCCCCCCCCCCCCCCCACACACACACACACCCTTGCCCTTTAATACAGTGACCGTACCAGTGCTCACAATAGTTTTGTGTAAATGTTGCTGTGGGATGGCTCATGAATATTGAAGCAGAAGAGTAAGAGGATTTGCCCCCTTCACCCACTCTCTCTAGGAGGATGCCCCCTTCACCCACTCTCTCTAGGAGGATGTAAAGGACATTCTTTTTAACTTTGCACACAGCATATTCCATACCAACTAGCTGCATCCAACACTGTCAGAAAATACTGCTCATATATTTGAAGCAAAATGTTTTTAAACAAATGGTGAGCACAAGTTAAGACAATGTCAAAACACGATTTCGAGAGTTAGCTTTGATTTCGAGAGTTAGCTTTGTTTTTCCAGTAAGCACTGTGACATTTTAACAAAGTTGAAACTAGAAATAAATTAACTAAATACACAAATTGGAATTTGGAGACCTGAACTGACCTTTGTCATCCAAATTAATTAAATCCCAACATTAATTTTATTTCAATCATTAATTAATTCACTTATCATTTTACCTAGATAAATTGCAAGATATTTTATAGAAGTGCTATCAATGTACATTACTATGTGCTAATCCCCCAGCCATTCTCTTTTATGGATTTCCACCTTTAGAAACCCCACTAAGCTCCTCTTGCTACAGAGGGCTTAGCTGGAGCTTTGACGGCTCTCATGGTACAGTAGACTCTCCAGTGCTGGTACCGACCAAGAGGAGAATGGCTGCCGGTGTTTTATGAGGGATTGTTATTGCGGCACATGCTAATCTTCCCATGTCTGCGAGAGTGCTGGAAACCATTAGCAAAGTCTTTCTCATCCCAATCTCCCATTCCTCTCTTCGTGTCCCTGTCAGCACACACCGCCATTAAAACTCCGCCACTCTACACCCCTCTTTACTTACAAGTGGCCAGTTTGGACTCTGCATAAGGAATTGATTTAAACAAGAGTCGCAAATTCACAATCCACACCAGGATTTAGAACATCTAAACACTGGCACTGCTTTGACAAAGAGTAATTGGGAGATGTCTAACATTCATGAATCTACGACGTTGTGGGGATGCAACTCAGGCACTGTTTGAGGAGACAGCTGTTTTGAGGACACTGTTTGAGGAGACAGCTTTGTTTTCACCTGTAACCGGCTGCTCCAGACAGATGGCCCCCAGAGGGAGGACAATACAAAGAACACCACTAAAGTCTCACTGCCTGGGAGTATTTCTCCCTGTCTGGAGCAGAGAGACCTAGTTATGTGAATCCCCAAAGCCGAGCCAAAGATGGCGGTAGTCTCTTACTGGAGTAAGCAGGCCAGCTTTCAGCGCACATTTGGCCTCTCTCTGAACCGCCAAAAGACCTGGGGAGAAGAAGACCCTGCTCTCTTTCAAAGAGCTCCCCTCCTATCTCCCAAGATGCACTTTTACCCCGACAGGAAGCTTGCTTAGAACTCTCTTCAGTTGCAGTGTCCCAGAGGGGAACTCATTTCCAGAGCATAACTCAATCACAGACAGGGCTGGGAAGACATCTACAGTAGAATATGTATCTGTTTCTTTGCTGCTCTGGGTGGGTACTTTACATCTGCTCTAACACATGAAACATCGGCGATGGTACACACTTAGGAATATTGATCCAACTCAGATCAGCTTAGAAGAACTTCTTCCTTTACAAAAAAGGGAGATGTGAAAAGAGAGAAAGAAAAATGTGAAATAAAACACACCACAAATTTGCTTTTGTACTCTTTGGGAAAAAGGGTCTTGTGTATAGTAATGGGGATGTCAAGATAAAAAGGAGAGTCTGCAAAATAACATAATTTGTTGTTTGTTCAGAAATAAGTAAATCCACTGAGAGAGTTTCAAACTAAATGTAAACATTTGAGAATATGTGTGCAAATCCTGGAAGCAAGTGTTAACAAATGGCAGTATGTTTAAGCCTCCTTGCTGCGTATGTGAAATGAAGACTAGATGACTAGCACACTTTGAGTACATGGTGAGTCTATGAGCTTGAATGGCTAGCTAGGAAGTGACTCATTGAGTCATTCTTTCTGCAGCCATTTTATTTCTCTAGAGGAAGTGGTGTCATACCTGAAAAGACACTGGGAATCTTGGTTAGAAAGCTCTTCACTGTGCGTATCGGTATTCCATTCTTCTCCTCCTGCATGCGGGCTATCACATCCTCCATCTGTGAAGGATGCAAAGGGGGGGGATAATGGACATTAGAATTAAAAATGAAAGAAATCAATGAAATATTCAATGTGACAGAGATGTGACACAATCAAATATTTAATATAAAGGAGAAAAACATGACTTGGCACTTTAAATTACATACTACTTCTAAGAGTGAAGGATTGTATAGTGCAGTCAGGTGTATCACAATAAAGCTTTTTTATAGTTTTCTGTATGCACACATACTTACTCTATTGATTCATAAATGTGGTTCCTTGCGCTGTAAGTCTTAAATGAAATGATAATTCTTTGCAGTTGCCATCCTATGGCACATCCTGCATTGGACCCAACTTACACTTTACATGTGACAACTCTCACAATGTGCTACACATTGCCTCTTACACAATGCAAAATGACAACTCTGATTAAATCTGTTGGTTGACATTAGCTGTCCGGACAGGTGTGTGAACACAGAAACTATGCAAGCACAGGTTGAATTAGTGTGCTGGGAAACAAACTACATTTTACCAAACCAATTACACTTTACCAGTTACATCACAAGTGCAACCTGCATATTAGACCAAGGCATCATCACTGGCATTTCATTTTGAATCTGACTGCCCATAAACAGCACACAAAAATCAACGAGCTGTGGCTGTTGTATATGCAAGTCAATCAGGTTATCTTGCCTATGCAATTACACCGTGGCATCATTATACACAGTCATTAGTTTTACTTGTCACTGTGATCAGATTTCTTGTCCCAGATAACATGCTGTACATGCACAATAAAGAAATAAAAAACATCACAGTCCTGCAAACACACGGTACAGACTGCACTAACACCTACAGTCTGTAGGATCCAGGATTTTCTGTCATCCCTCACATCTCCCCCTGTTCATCCCATCCAGGGCCATGTTTATAATCCTGTCCACTACATGAGGCAGGCTGCAGCATGCTCCCTAGCCAGACAGTAATTATAGCAGCAGCCTTTTAAGGCAGAATTAGCCTGACACTCCCATGTCAACCCCCAAATTAATCTCTTAAAAACTTTCTGGGAACTGACCTGACTGAGATGATGAGCTATTGTAGTAGGGACTGACATGGATACTATACTGACCTCATTAAAAATAACCCTCGGTGAAAAGAACATAATCTCTGCAGGAATGGATCTGTGAATCATCTGTCTGGTCCCAGGAGGCAAGCCAGAGTTTCCAGGAACACACCATACTTCACGGATGAGCGCCAAGTGTGATATTAAATAATTTCCTCAACCATGAACACACACAGAGAAAAAAAAAGGAAAAGAAATGACTCTACTGCCTGTCCCAGCTGTTGTCTAAATATGAATGCATTTTCTATCAACTCACAACACTGTGTTAGACAGAGAAAATAACCATGTGACAGTTGATGTGCCCTGGTACATCTGGGAAGAGATGGATAAAGCTATTCTGACACGCAAGACTTTACAGCCTTTGCTTGAAGGGATTCTTGAGCGATATCAGCGGTAGGTAGGACTAAAAAAATGCATAGAGGATGAGGTAGAACGAGGAATCAGAATGGAAGAGAGGAGAAAAAAGAAAAGAAAAGAGGAGGCTGAGCTTTGAGGCTTTCATTGGCATCTGACTAGAATAGAAGAGTGAGTCAGAAGACAACCAAGCCCAGATATGTCATCTTCACTGATCCTCACTGTACTGCTTACACCACACATCTCACTCCTCGCACTCTCCTCCACTATGCAACATTATATCTAATAAATGGACAACATGATCTCAACACCTCTATACACACTCAACATTTGACTAAGTCATCACAATGCTGAGGATTTTTATATGGCTAAAGTAATGTAGGGTAGAGATCTCAGATCAGCAGTACTGTTATAATGTAGTGGGAGTTCAACTGAATCCAAAATGTTTTGCTGCTACCTTGGCAGTGTTCTAGAGCTTGTGCAGAAAAGGACAGAGAAATAATGATGCAAAGCCAGCGACAAAAATGCTCACAGTGGTGGAAAAGTAGGGGTGACATCACAGGGCTCTGGAGTCAAGTCAAGTCAAGTCAAGTCAAGTTTATTTATATAGCACATTTCATACACAGAGGTCATTCAATGTGCTTTACATAAACAAAACCAAACGATAATAACAAATAAAAGCATAGAAGGGCAATATAGTCAAAGAATAGTTAAAAGGTAAAGATCATAATAAAAAGAAAACATAAAACACAAGGTAAAATCATTTAAAAATAAAGAATAATTAGTAAGCAAAAACAAAGGCAAAAGTAGTAAAAAAAGTAATAAAAGACAAAGTAGAATAATTATCGAGGCAGATTCAGAATTTGTAACTCGGCACAGTTAGCAGAAAGCGTCTGAGAACAGTTTGGTCTTAAGTCTAGATTTAAAACTGGCTACAGTTGGGGCCTTTTTAATGTCATCCGAAAGTTGGTTCCACAGCTGAGCCGCATAGCAGCTAAAAGCTGCTTCACCATGTTTAGTTCTAACTGTAGGTTTTACTAGCAGGTTTTTCACCTGGGACCTGAGAGGACGAGAAGGTGTGTACTGCTGAAGCATGTCTGACAAGTATTTAGGTCCTGCTCCATTTACTGATTTATAAACAAGCAATAGTGCTTTAAAGTCAATTCTGTGACTTACTGGAAGCCAGTGCAAGGACTTAAGAATTGGAGTAATGTGGTCAGTTCTTTTAGTTTTTGTTAGAGTCCTAGCTGCTGCATTTTGTATCACCTGAAGCTGTTTAATAGTCTTTGGAGGACAAAAAGGTGAAGAAACAGAGGGCAGAATGAACTCTGACGTCAGTGCCATCCATAATCTCAAACCACATATCGCAGCATCGGAAAAGAAGAAAGAAACATATACTTTTTGAGATGAGATTACATTTAAAAAAGCATAGCCTCAGTCAGCAACCATTACTTAATACATTTCCAAAGAAGGAACTGAAATATTGTGCTCCTCAAACCACACACTGTACCAGTTCTGACTCGCGAGAATAGTTCTTGCATTTGTGATTTTCTTATCAAGTCTACAAAGAGTCATGCAGGTGCCTCGGGGCCAAACAAAACGCAGAGTCTGGGGAAGTGAGCGAAGCAACCTTTTCATTTTTCATCTCAAGACGGAGCACGATCCACACTCAGCTGCTAGGTGATTACTGAGGAGACAGACACTTCCACAGCTCACTTCTTCACTTCAAAACTTTGCTGATTAGTCCATGGGCCAGACCAGATACCGGTACCATCTGGGTGGGCAAATTCTAGTTGTGATTTTTTTATACCTACACATCCCTAGTTTATGTTTTGATATGATAGACCTCTGAGATTGGTAGCTTTTTAGTGGTTATCTAATCACCTAATGAAGTAAACCACCCTCTAATATAAATCGCATTTTAGATGCCGGGTGCATATCCTGGTTGAAGCCATGGTTAAGACACTTGTCAGTGTTGTATAATATTGGTATAAGTTTGGTATCATCTTAAAGAGTACATCCTAAGCTTTTATTTAAGTACATTGGTGAAGCCCTCCACAATTTCCGCTTACTATAGACTTTCTTTATGCCCTATGGCATCAAAGAATATTACAGATACAAAAGACAGAAACTGAAATACTCGCTGGACTCCAAGGATTCTGGAAATGTATGCTTTACCCATACTACCTCATTGTTGGATGTGATTTCAGGGCAAAACTAAGAAGGATGACTTTGGAGTGTAAATTACCTCTATTGACTTCTATTGTCATGCCAAGTGTACATGAGTGTGTGTAAATGTAACATTTTGGCTACAGCTACATCAGGTAGCCTATGTAATCTAGCTAAGTGTATAAGTTTAAAAGGTAAGTAAGGTCATACGTTTATAACCATGTTAGGGAGTACACTCCAGCAGCATCTTGCACAAAATAAAGTTCTGTGAAAATTTTGGTATGAAAGCAAGCCACTATGCTAGATGCCTCAAGGGGACCCTGATGGTTCATAAAAAGCATGGTGGCACTCTGGGAAATGGTGCGGTCAAATAGTTTTGACATATTTAGTGCTTTCGTTCGAACTGCCATTTACGCGACACTTTAAAATCGATGTTGTCATTCTGTAGGCATTATGCTCCAACAGGGTTATATTTGGTATCACACTGACTGGTATAAGACCTCCTGCATCACTAGCATGTTTATTTGGCAATATATCAACTACTTCTTGAGCGAATAGCCAACAAGTGATTTTTTTAACCAAGTTTGATATGCGTTTTCGCTGTCCGCAATTCACTAAAGTTTTTTCACTAAAAATTCTGACAACATAGTGATAATATCACAACTTTTTTTGTGCTATTGCTGGTTAATTTGATATCAAAAGCTTATAATTTGTTTGATAAACACTCTAGATATTCTACAAAATGTAACCCTACCCCCTAATTTCTAAAATATGTCAACATTTTTATCTATCCTTTGTCAATGTTCATGTATAATTTAACTAAACGTTTCAATGGATACTTGAAGCATGGACATGCGATGATCAAGTGAGGTGTTCCATGTACTTTAATGATTACATGATATGTGATTTGGATCTTGGACCTTTGGATCAATGACAACCACAGAAAGTTAGGTTTGCCTTTCGAGGTGTGGGCTACGAGCCCTCCCATTTGGCATTGCGCTCAGCCCTCACGTCTTTGTGAAGGTCACCGAAGAGGCTATAGCTTCCACTAAATGTCTGTGTTTGGCTGCCACAGATATATCCCTAAAGCACCCCTACAACCAGGCGCTAATGAGCAATACGCAAGAAATATGGAAAGTATAACTACTCCTCTTTACTGTCCAAGAGGATATGATACACTAAACGTTGTCCCAAGTCTTCTTTTTTACCATAGGGTCTATAGTTATACACACAGTACCAACGTCAGTAGTGTTTGGAAAGAATATCAACAACACTGTTTAAGGAGACTTGTTGTCCATCTCTCTCAATGTACCTATTAAATCCTCCTCTCTTGTCTGCAATTCCCACAGAACTAGACTGAGCCATAGTTTAGAGACCGACATACTGGCCAGTGCTGTTTTGTGTTGCACAACCTTGCAGTGCATAAACAGAAAACCCCCTGCAAGCCAATACAAGCAACAGAAAGTCGAGTTAATGGTGGTGCATGGGGCCATTAACATCAAACAAGCAACACCAAAAAGCAGTGTTTAAACAGCCAACCTGCGGGGAGTGAGCATAATTGCCGGACACATAACACAGCCAACCAATGAAATGCTGGGAAAGAGATCTGTCTGAAGACTGAAAAACAAATTACTTGTAGAGTGAACATAACACCTCTAATCTCATATATGGTATAGATTATTAAATACCATATGTTGTGCTGCAAGTGAGCTATAACCACCAAAATGCGCCAGCCAAGAAAATGCTTTTATCTTCACAGCAATACAGCAAACCACAAATTGTATCACTTTAAAAGGGGATTGCAGATCAAATAACTATGAGCAGAGCAGAAAGCCATGGCCTAAATCATATATGTTGACTGTGTTTTCCAATTTACAAGAGGGATCATGCAACCATATAACTACATCTCTTTATCATACATTCCAGTTTCTGGACAAATGACAATGTGAGAAGAATGTACTTCTTTCTTTGCACAGAAACCCTCTCTTAGACCAAAACAATCTGTCCTCTCATCACAGTAACAGCGAGACAGTGACAGAAAACAGTAAACCTAAAAAAAAACTCTAAACCTCAATGTCCTGGGTGATTGTACAACTGATATTTGATTTGTCAGACAGGGCTATGGGAAAATAGCCATATTTCTGTAATGGTCCTCAGTTTAGTTTTGGTTGGCTTAGCTTTTCTTGCTTATATTAAATGTGTAGTGTCTTTCTATGTCACATAAGCTATTTTATTTCAGATTTCCTTTACATTTACATTCTGCTTTTCTGTTTTGTTTCTCCTTTCTCTGTAGAACAGAACTGGGATATGTTTACCTGTTTAGTGTCTATAAAGGATGGGCCATTGTGGGGCTTTTGCATGTTAGCCATCATAAAAGGAAATGATGGCCCAAAACAATTTTACACACAGCTCCTGTTCCTGTTCCCTCGCCCCTCTGTTACTATGGCAACCAGTGGAGACAGTGATGACGCCATTGCTCACATCTCTATGTCACCCTTAAGGACACAGAAACAAGGAGAAACGGCCACCGTGAGGGGGGGGGGGGGGGCTGCTGGAGAAAGTTATTGTATTATGAAGGACAAATGTCGTGGCAGGGGAAAAAAGACGACTGAATCATTTTGATTCACGCAGCCCTCTTCTGCTCTACACAGTGCGCTCCGTGCACACACTCTGAATCTCCGGAACTCCTCAAAACTTCCCCCTCATTCTCTTCAAACCTTTGTGATGCAGACAAACACCCTGCCCTTCAACCAGAGGCTGCGGATCATACTTTGATGCTTTAGGCCTCTCTCTGAGGCTCATTTCCAGCTTGGCTGCCACAATACACACTCCCACAAAGACAGACATCATGAACAGCCACGTTTACAGCCCCCACCAATGAGAAGCAGAATTTACAGTCCCTCGGCTCCTCCGTCAGTGCCTGTTTAAACTCCAGTGGGAGTCTGACGACAATTCCTCTTTCACACAGTGAAACTCTGAGATTAGATAAGTGCAGTGGGTTGGGTGAATACAGAGCTGCTGTCAGACTTAATCAGATTGGTTAACTGACGCATGGTGTCAAACAGTGGCAGACTGTTAAGCCTTACACTTACACCTGCAAATGACCTCAAGGCAACCGCGCATTGTTCCCAGAGAGGAATTAGAAAGAAGAGAACAGGAGGTACAAAAACAGACTTCACAGAGTCAAAGTGAGCTGTTTGCCATTTTGAATATGTGAGCTTTTTTTTATCTTAATGTATCTGTTTAAATAATGCAAAATCAGTGTATGCCAAAGACCACCCAAACATGGTTCTTTGAAAAAATCCCAAGCTCAGTTCATGTGTCTGTGATGATTTTATATACATATGGCGAAATAGGACAGATTTCGAAGCTGAGGTTATTATATCGGCATATGTCACACAACGTGAAATAATTAAGAAAGAATATTTGTTTGGCAGTTAAAAAGTGTTGTTTGTCTTTAAAAGTATTTGCATCCAGTCTTCTTGTTTACACATTAGCTGCCTGCACAAACGCGCGCAAGCACACACATACGCACACATATATACGCGCACACACACACACACACATTCACATACACAGCGGTAGCTCCTCTTAGGTGGGGTTAGCAGATGGCTCCTGCCATTCTGTGTGTTGGATGGAAGAAGTGTTTTTTCCACATGATCAGCGGCGATGACAAAAACCACACACACATGATCGGAGGCGATGACAAAAAACACACACACATCACTCTTTTGTGCTTTGAAGTCTCCCTTAGCACTTCTGATCTGTCGACAGTTTCTCTGATATCATCTGCCTGATTGTATTGGCCATGGTCAGGCTCACTACAAAACTGTTGTTGGTATGACACCATTCCAGATCTAATTTTAGCTGGAGGAGCCAGTGAAACTGAACAGCCCGTTTGCCTTTGTTGTCTATTGCTTATTTATTACCTCTGTTGTCAGGACACGTATGCAATTATTCATCGAAGTGTTCAATAGCAGAGGGCTCCTCAAAAGGTGGTGCTGAGTATTAAAAGGTGGTGCTGAGTATTATTAGCAATGTCCAGGGCACCATTCTGTAGAGCTGATTCAAAAACACACAATCATTCCACATCTGCTTCAGTATCTGTGGATCTCCAAATTGGTCAAAAGCTGTCATAGAAAGAATGACCATTACAGGTTTCTGTCAGAACAAACAGCATGGATGTGAAATAGCTTTGAAAATAGAAGGAAATGCAGCAGAAGGAAAATGAAACCTGTCTTTCTCTCCTCATCTCTCTGTCCAGCCCTCCACTTGCCTATTTGCAGGATATTGGCAGCATCTCTGCATTCGGGCATATGGACGTGGGCACTTCCTGAGATCCACAGCAGCACAGTTCTGAGCAACTCAGATCATTTCATGATATATCCTTAGCCTGCATCTCTTGTCAGACAACTTTGTAAAGGGCTTAGGCAAGAAATTCAATCAACTTGGTATCAATTTTTTGTAAGTCTCTTCAGATAACTGCAGTTCAGCCTAAAGACTTAAAATATATTTGTTATTATTCATCGTTTGTGTAACCAGGGTAGTCACATTGAGACAGTCACCTATTACCGCCCTCTTTACACTCTATTTCCAGCCTCTTACGTGCATGTGTCACTTAATATTCATTTCTATACAAACCAAGACGGCAGATTTGTAAAGAAACGCAAGCACCCACACCATAAGTATATCCAGGGTGCGATTTGTAGGGGGGGATGGGTAGGATTTCCCCCCCTCTGGTCTTGATATCCTCCCCTCTGCTTAATTATTTTCATCGCCGGGGGGGACAACATTTATCCCCCTCTGCCCCTCATATTGATTAATGCTACTTCATATAAGTAAAGCGCTGCAACATGAGAACAGTCTAGTAGGCTAGCCTACATAATTAATAATCTGACATCAGAAACGCACCGTCACCGTCAGCACTCATGCAGCTGACACAGTGGCTGCGTGATAACTTAATTTGGCCTTGATCGTGCAGGACATTTCAGAATGTCGACTGTGTAATCCATCATAAATGGCTAGTTTCAATGGAAAAGTTAGCTGGACAAATGAAAGAAAACGAGAAGGATTCAGTGAAGCATATCGTCATATTTTAGAACCTTCAAAATTAGAAAACTGATGCAACTGAGATGGAGGACAACTCCACGTATAGAACGTAGGCCTATTGTCCGAAGGAACTTAAATGAGGAGATATTAGCTGAATGTCACAAAAAGTGTTACAGAAATGGCTTGGCATCGCTTATTCAATGGCTCTCTACCGAAACACCTGTAGTTTGCGGAGGACGAACGAGAAAGCACTCGTTTGATAAATCAGCCAGTAGGCTATGCCTAGTAGACAAATAACTTTCAGAAATAATCTGTACTGCAAAAACGAATGTTGATGGGTATTATTATTTTCATAAAACTTCAATTTGCCCTATAACTTTACTCTCCAAACTTCACTGCACTGTAGCCAATTAACTGACAGTATAATTGTAGGCTATTTATTTTCTGCAGGCTACAATAAACACTTTTTCAACTTTTGCAATATTACGCACTTGGCTACTGAACGCAAATCAGCAGGAGAGAGAATGCACGTAGCCTACAGTACGCAGCGTGTAGTGCAATGTGTGCTATTTGGTTACCAACTAACACTGTTAGCCAATTCACTAACTCAAGACTTCAGTGCCATCATATACAACATTTTTTTACATAACAAATACAGAAAGGAAGGAGGCAGCAAAAGTAGAGGAGTCATTTCAGATGGGGCAAGAACAAGGTGAATTTGTATGCTTGTCAAAACGTAGTCCTACCCTGCATTAGAGGAGCTGATCATCATACCAAGCACACTCGCTGTTTAAAGTCATACATCACGGTAAACTAAAACTAAGATAAAGGTAAATGTTACAAAGGTGGCAAAATGAATATAGGCTATTATTAGCCATGACATTACTATGAATCGTTCGTTCATTTTAAAAAAAAATCAACCCCCCTCTGGTTTTTACACAAATCGCACCCTGAGTATATCTAAATTAGCTATGTACCAAAAATGTCATTTTACTGTGACTCGAAGAGCTGTAAACAGTGTTGTAAGGTTGCGTGTACAAATCCGCTTGAAGCTCCAGTGGAATTTTAATTTTTGACGAGAATTCTCGGTTTAACCGTTGATGCCGTGTGAATGAGCGGAAATAGGGCACCCACCAGCCCAGCACTAGACTCCAAGCGTGGTAAACAAAATCGGATATTTCAGGCAGTAAAAGCCCCGGTAAGAACCAAACCAGATTTTGTTCAAATCTACACACCATGGCTACTGAAAATTGTAAGGTTAATTTATTTATTTTAAAGTATTAAAAACCATTGTTGTTTTAGAATTTTCGAACGAAAGGGGCGGTAATTGGTGCTTTTACAATAACTGATTTATAAATGAAAATGTACCAATGAAGTTGTCTACGTATTGACAATGGAAGCCAACCAGATAGACTGCATAGATTACAATGGTGAGTAGAGTACCCAATACTTAGACAACAAATACAATAGAGTTAAAAAAACGTAGTGCAGAATGATAAACAGAATTCAATGAGTGCAACACGGTCTTTGAGCATGCAAGTACAAAATGTCCCCTTAATCTAAAGCAGATAAAAAAGGTGGCTGTAACAAGTGTTTTTCTCGCATTTAAATGAAAACAGGCTTTGTTTCTATAAAAGAATCCTAGCTTTACCTTAAGATACTTTACTAAGTTTATCACATGGAGATTAAAAGACAGATTTTCATCCAGTAAAAAAAATCAATGACACCCTTTGTATTTGTATTTGTTGGCCCTAAAGTGGAAATGAGGCAATGATTTGACATGAAACTTTGTGAATAATATATATATATATATATATATATATATACCAATTTCAATTTAAGTAGATTTTCTTGCAGTGTAGCAAATGCCTCCTGAAGTTTTTTCAGTGCCTCTAGTGGTGAAGGGGCAGAACAATAGACAATGGTGTCATACAGGTGCATACTGGCATTAGTCATATGTTCACAAATATCATATATATATAAATATATAGTGAACAGTAATGGCCCTAGTATGGAGCCTTGTGGAACTCCAACCTTAATAGCAGCTTCTTCTGGTATTATACCATCACATATTACACATTGAAATCTGTTTAAACCAACCCATCCCTTTTGCAGACATACCAATTTTTGCCAGACAACTTAATAAAATATCATGATGTACAGTATCAAATGCCTTAGAAAGATCAACAAATAGTGCTGCACATGAGCTTTTACTATCAATCGCGCTAATAATATCATCAACCACTTTAATAGCTGCTGTGATAGTTCTATATAATATATATATATATATATATTATGCTTTTCCCTGAAACCTGACTGGAAAGAGCTGAGGACTCTTTTAACTGATCACTGACAAGAGACACTGACAATTATGATAAATCTGCTTTCCTTATGTCAGATAACTGGATCAAGCAAAGCAAAGGAGAGGGTATATTTTAGAAACCTCTAATAAGATGTAAACATTATGAACATTAAAAACACAAGGACAGAGAATCGGGAGGACTTTAAATTTTTGTAGATTCATCATCCTAAGAGGCTTCTATCAATAAGGAACCAGCAGCTCGCAACTATTTCTTTCACTCCATTTCCAATTCAGTAGAAGTGTTCTTCATTCCAACAATGTACTGGCAATGTATAAACAATGCACAGTCTCTGGACAATCTCTGATTTTAGAACCACAGCTAAAGTTATCTAGAAATAGAACTACTTTCACATTCCTCTTTAGTACAAAGGTTTGGTCAGCATTTAGGTTCAAATGGATAGGTCCGTGCATCAAACTTAAGATGAAAGATTCTTAACGATCAATAGCGCCCATTACCACAGGCCCGGGTGGCCATTAACCAACATCTCATCCCAAATCGAAAATGTTTCGCTTAGAATATCCACTGTCTGACCGTAAGTAAGACTGTACACACCAGACATCACAGGGAGAGGACATGAAACTGTAGAGATAACTAGTATGACAAAGAGACTAAATTATCTTTCCACTTAGGGGGCTTTCGTGTAAACAATCCGATTTTTCCTGGAGACAAGGCCTCTCTTTCCTGTCATCACTTTATCCATCTTTCAAGAAAGAGAAAGGCTGAAGACCATCTCACCTATATTTAGGGACATAATAAAACATGTATACAGAGTAGATCCTTTTCATTCTGTCTCTGAAGAAAATATTGGATTAACTTGTAATGTGGACTCTGGTTTTACAGTGATTTATCGGTCAGCTTACAAAATGTATTTAGTTCCTTATAAAAACAGACATAACTTTATCAACTAATTCCAAAGGTTGCTTAACATGGGTGCAATAAACTTATCAATTTAATCCTGTAACTTGTGTTGTGTTGTGTTATGCAGATTTGATCAGTAGTTGAAAATATTGCAATGTCACTGCAACTACTGCAATATACTGCAGTGTCATGGTTTGTAGGTATATTGCATCAACTCTAGCAGCAACATCAACAAACATCCTTTACTTTAAAGGAACAAAACAATGGCACCATTGAGATCTTGAGTGTTCATGCTCATGGTGGGAATAAAGTATGGCCTTTAACATGGTATCAGAGAACATAATGAACATCATTAAAATATAAAAACTTTTAAGGCTAATGGGAATCCATTAAACAAAGACACGGTGGCAGCAGATTCTCTGGAGACCCCACATGATCATTTGTGTTCCCTTACTTCATTAATTTACATACAATGTAATACACGATTAAATTGGAGGTGAATGGTTCAGCATACCATAATAATCTCATGTTTTCAAGACAAACATGTGTAATTCATATATAATGTTCTTTAGTCAATTTGACAACCCATCTCTTTCTTTTTTCCAGTGTAGCCGACCATGGCCCATGGGGCTGAAACTGTTCTGGATGTTCACCTCACTTGCTCCATGTCCTTGCCTATTTTTGTCTGTTTTGCCCATAAAGTCGACTGGCTTTCAGGCTTAACATGCCTCAGTAGGCTCAGAGAGAGGGATATAATGTGATCACATATTATGACCATCAATGCGGTAAGAAGTTAAGAAGTCAATTTAATAGCCCAAATATTTGTTTAAGTGCATCTATAATATCAAGACACATGTGGCACAACCAGCTCAATTACAGGAAAACCCATTTCTGCACAGACACTATGCACCATGTGCATTCCCGTTTGCACCACTGGGCAAGTATCTGGCCCAATGTTGCCAAAAATGACTACATGAAATTGCTGCTGTGCCCTTGACTGTTTAGCACCTTGAAAACACAGCAGGCTCCAAAAAGATGTACACACACATCTTATGTGTCCACAGCATGCAGTCTTGCCAGAAAGGGTACTGCTGTATAATTCTGCATCCCAGCTCTCCCACTCCTGATGCATGCTTGTACCTCAGGGCGACTCCTGTCCCTCATTTTTCTCACTTTCTCTCTCTCTCTCTCCCTAACTCTCTCTTTTTCTGTCCCCGGACTACACCATTTCACACCCTAAGGGAAATACCTTCAATCATCCTCATCTGACCCATCATACCTAAGTTCACAATGCCAAAAATAAAGCAAATAATTGTACTGCTTTTAGCTTCTCTTTACTGCTCTCTTGTATTACACCTCTCTCCTTTTCTGTGATTATATGATTTTAGAGCAACTTTCACAACTTTAAAACTCAACATCCCACTGCTTTTTTCAGGTCAAATAAAGAGAGAAAGCCCATAGCCCCCAACAAGGTAATACAGAGAGCCCAACACCCACACAATGACTCATATACTTGTGCATTCAATACAGAAGGCAGAACATGAGCCTAAGCTGTCCATTTTCATGCAGAGGTCCAAAATGAACTGGCCCAAGCAGAGGGACGTACCCCGAGCAGCTCTCCTTTCACTTTCTCTTGTGTTTTGAAGTCTCTCTTATATTAGCACTTCTGATCTGTCGACAGTTTCTCTGATATCATCTTGCCTGATTGTATTGGCCAAGGTCAGGCTCACTACAAAACTGTTGTTGGTATGACACCATTCCAGATCTAATTTTAGCTGGAGGAGCCAGTGAAACTGAACAGCCCGTTTGCCTTTGTTGTCTATTGCTTATTTATTACCTCTGTTGTCAGGACACGTATGCAATTATTCATCGAAGTGTTCAATAGCAGAGGGCTCCTCAAAAGGTGGTGCTAAGTATTATTAGCAATGTCCAGGGCACCATTCTGTAGAGCTGATTCAAAAACACACAATCATTCCGCATCTGCTTCAGTATCTGTGGATCTCCAAATTGGTCAAAAGCTGTCATAGAAAGAATGACCATTACAGGTTTCTGTCAGAACAAACAGCATGGATGTGAAATAGCTTTGAAAATATAAGGAAATGCAGCAGAAGGAAAGATGTACACACACATCTTATGTGTCCACAGCATGCAGTCTTGCCAGAAAGGGTACTGCTGTATAATTCTGCATCCCAGCTCTCCCACTCCTGATGCATGCTTGTACCTCAGGGCGACTCCTGTCTTTCTCTCTCTCTCTCTCTCTCTCTCTCTCTCGCTTTCTCCCAAACTCTCTCTTTTTCTGTCCCCAGACTACACCATCTCACACCCTAGGGGGAAAGGCTTGTTGAAATACCTTCAATTATTCTCATTTGACCCATCATAGGTTAACTAAGTTCACAATGCCAAACATAAAGCAGGAATGCAGTAAAACTTTACTGCTTTCAGCTTCTCTTTACTGCTCTCTTGTATTCCACCTCTCTCCTTTTCTTTGATTATATGATTTTAGAGCAACTTTCGCAAGTTAACTTTAAAACTCAACATCCCACTGCTTTTTTCAGGTCAAATAAAGAGAGACAGCCCATAGCCCGCAACAAGGTGATACAGAGAGCCCAACACCCACACAATGACTCATATACTGTACTTTCAATACAGAAGGCAGAACATGAGCCTAAGCTGTCCATTTTCATGCAGATGTCTAAAATGAATCGGCCCAAGGAGAGGGAGGTACCCTGAGCAGCTCTCCTTTCACTTTAAAAGCTGGAGCCTGCTTGTTACCTGCCAGAGCTTTTGGCCAGAAGCCCTAAACTAGCTTTAGACATTTAGAAGAGTAAAATATTTGAATATATAAGTTGACACTTTCTCTCTCAGTATTTTCACTTTGCTCTCTCTCTCTCTCTCTCTCTCTCTCTCTCTCTCTGTGTCTCTGTGTCTCTTTGTGTGTGGGCGGTATGTGAGAACTCTACAGTGAGGGAGAATCGCTGCCCACCTGCTATGCCAAGGCCCCATTTCTAAATAAATAAATTACATAAAACAGAAAAAATGCAGTATAATAACACAAGCAAAAGGACATTTGGTGGAGTGATGGATTAAATATGAACATCACACCCACAACATGAACATGAAGTTCAGCGCTCACTGTTACGTAAGGTTCAAACTAATGCATGATTGCTTTACCGTTGTCAAGGTCATGGTGAGCTAAATGGTAATACCTCAGACATTCCTTTCTACCCCTCTGGAAAAGGCGTTACCTACTACAGGCTGTATGGTCGTCCTTGGAAGACCCTATATAACACTCCGCCATACATGAACATAGCAACAGTCACCAGCACATCTCTGCTCATCTCTAGAAACATGATCGTCCATAATCATTGTTTTTTGCCACAGTGAAAGTATCCTCTTTTGGCAAGGTCATCTACACAGTTCTGAAAGATTTTTCAAGGTGTTGCTGTTTTTCAATATGTTTAGTTGAGGGCAAATTACCCTGAATATGATTACGGAGAAACCACCTTTCCGAGCGTTATCAGAATCTGAGAGTCATATTTGCCCATGCAGGCAAATAACAAAATGAGAGACAGAGATCGAAAAGGAAAGGGGGAAAACAGACACGTCAAAGAAGAGGAGGGGTGAGGTGTCTATTTTTAGACTCTGATCAGAAAGACAGTGGAGAGATGGAGAGATAGAGAGAGAGACAGACAGACAGACAGAGGGAGGGAGGGAGGGAGGAAAGAGATGGATGGTGAGACAGAGTTTGAGAGAAGAAAGAGGGATAACTCGCCCCTCCAATGTTACACGTGCCTGACAACAGGGGACTCGGTGTGAGCGGAATAGTGATGAAGCCCCACCAGCTGGCGGTGCTCACCGTCACCGGCATCCACAGCATCGTCTGGAGAAAGTGCGTCAGTCAGCCCAGACAGTCGGCCTCTGAGGTCACTCCCCAGACTAACACAAGCGCCGTCGAAATCCCACAGCCGTCATGTTCCGAAACAAAAAACAACACTTTAGCACCCTTAGCAATTACATAACTCAATTCTATCCAAATTAAACAATTCAGTCAGTTTCACCACAGCATGTCTGTGTGGTCTGTAATGATCAGGAGCGACAGACAGAGCGATACAGGGCAGGCTGGTCTCTGTGCAGTTGGGCAGGGCGTTCTAATCAACACCTCCATACCTGTGATTGTTCCCTGCACAGTGCCAGAAGGTCAAAACTAAAATGAACGGCGTGATGTTGACGATAAACATCCTTAACCTTGATCAACTCAAAGACAATTTTACGATCCAACCAAAGACTCATTTTTCCATTAGATAGCCATGAAAACACTTACACTTGCTTGCTTCGGTATTTTTGGCATAAAGCTCAACCAAAAGCATATCTGTCTAATATTTAAAGTAATTGCATATTGAAAAATGGTGCACTGTGCTCATGTTTTTGTTCAAGCTAATTTTATTTGAGAAGATACAATGACCTTCAATAAAAAAAAACGAATCCATTATAATATGGATTATGTCTCATTCCATGGAATACAAGGCTCGAGAGGTGGTACTGTGCCCAAAGACTATAGCCGTGCTCTTAGCATTACTCCCATATGGAAAGGAACTAGGAAGTATAGTTGTGGCATGATCTTCCAAAGCATGTAGGCTGGAAGATGCAGCACCAGTGACTGAAGTCTCGAGGCACCATAAAAAATAATCATCAGTAAGCAGACATAAAACAAGATAATCCACAGGACTCGGATTTCACACCCTGCAGATTTGTCAGAGAACTGTCTTGAACTGGCGGAGAGCAGGTGATCCTCAGGGACAGCAGAGAGGAAGAGGGAGGAGAACACACAGCGGCTGCCTAGAAAACCAGGCATGGAGAAGCCACGCAAAATCCTAACAAATTTCATCACAAACCATTCTTGTTTGGGGAGCAATAAACAGGGTTGTTTAATTATCAATTTGTGGGGGGAACTGTACAGAAAACATCTAGTCAATTTCAATTTCCATTCTTCCAGTCTTACCATTTGTTAAATTATATTTACCAAATGGTTATGGCCTCAGGGGAAACGAGATTGTTGTTTTGAAGAGTACCAGTTTTATGCAGCTTTGCAGCACCAAACAGTAATGCACCAATACAGTACAGGTACAAAGTCAGTGAACAAGGATTACTTTGAAATGCAGTTCTGTAAATGTAAAGAACTATAACAGATTGAATTGGCATCATTCATATTAAGACAAATGTATAGATTATGTAATGCATAGTATGGATTTATATACAGTATCAGACTTGCTTCCTTTTCCAGTAAGATGCCTGTGTAGTGCACTGCATGTGCCATTAAAGAAACTTGGAAGAGCCTTACTTCAATGCAAAGAACCCATTTATATAATTAACTTACAACAATCTCCCGAGTTCATCTCTAGTGAGATGTTCTTTACTAGGGGCCACGGAAACATGGTTTGATATTACAGTCCCATTATTTTATGGGTTTCACCAATCAATTCCATTCACCATATAGGAGGACTGTAGCCCTTACATAAGGAGGAGGAACAGTCACTTGGCAGAACATAAGACACTATAGCGTATGTGTCTGTCCTCTTTTGAATTTGTTCATCTTCACTTTTTTAATTTCACCAAAAAGGGACTTGTGAGTCATAGGTACTTTATATAGTCGTATCATTTTTTGTTTTTGTAAATAAAAGTAATACATGTTGAAGATGCACACTGATTGTCCACATTAACTTGAGCTTGTGTAAAGAATGACTCATATGGGAATCAACAATTGACATTAAATTATAAATAAATAAGTACATCCTTGAGATGAACCTCCAAATCTATTTATTCTCAGAGAAAAAAAACTGGCCTGATTGGAGTGCGTACTGGCAGGATGAGAAGAGAACTTCAAAGAGATGAGAGAGTGAAAGAGATGAGAGAGGGGGAGAGAGAGAGATAAAAATGTGCATGAATGACAGAGAGAGAGAGAGCAAGAGAAATCGAGACGAAAAAGGAGCAGGAACGAGGGAGGGGTGTGTGAAAGACAGAGAGGGAGAGCGAGAACACAGGAGGAGAGAGTCGTCGCTGGCAGAGTACCAGGGCATCAGGCAGAGACTGAGAGATGAGTATGGGAAGAGAGAAATAACGAGAGAGAGCTAGACCACGGCCTGCTTCTAGGATGGGATGGCCAACAGGCCGTGAACCAGCACAGGCCGATACAGGAGGACAGCGTTGAGAGGGCCGGTCATTGGGCCTGTGTCACCAGTCAAGCTGGCCTATCTCTGACTCATTACTGAGGCTGCAATGCCTTGATATTCTCCTAATTAGTCACCACAAACACGCCTCAGACAGACAAACAGACACACTAATACATGCACCCACAGATACTCATAGGCACACACTGTACTAGCAACTATTGACTGGAAACCATGACAACCTTTCAATCCAGACAGGGTAGTGTTTGATTTGTCTCCTCCTCCTAAAAAGACTCACAAAAGATGGAGGAGTTCAGTCTTTTCAAATACAAATGCTGGTGAATTCTGCTTTACCTCACTGTGCCATTGTTTGACAAAACTGAACATCAGTAACTTTAACTTTCTTACCTAATGCACTGCGTCCCATCTGGGATATCCCCTCCATTCTCAAAAGGCCATGACATTCGAGACGATACAGAGAATACCTATATAGTAATGCATACCACACAATGCATGCTATACAAGGGACAATGTAATACAAGCTACCTTTCAGAGGAGTACATAATCCAACCAGATAATATTACACCAGAAATGTTGAGTTACCGTCATCCTGTCCGAAGGCAGGAACTGTGTAGTATATCGGTACAGAAAATAACACAAAACACCAGAAAGAGTGAAAGACAGTTTTATCCTGAGGTCATTAAATGAGATAAAACATTCCATGTGTCCTCTGGTTGATATTGTGGCAATGATCAGATAGCTGTTTCCTGGATACACTGGAGAGTTATAGTTGTTTTTCAGTTAGGACTGCAGAACCTTGTCTGAATCAATGAGCACCCATGAACAGAGGCAGCATAGTTCAGGCCAGGCATATCACACTCTAGCACCTCTCATTATAGCAGAATCAGAACATCATGGGTAGCTATGGTTGCCATGGACTTCTGCTAGTGTACATTTCTGAATGTTTACAGTGAAAAGCTTAGAGAAAAAAAAAAGACAGAGCTTTGGCATAAGGCTGGGTGATAATTTACCCTAATACGCAGCATGCAATCTTTAATTAGCCTCCTATGCCAGTCACCTCATCTCACCATAGAGCCAATGCTTCCTGAGGGACCAATTAACCTAACATATATTGACAACTTTGAAGGGTGTGATCTTTGTGAGTGTGTATTGATGTCTGCCCAAGACCTACCCAAACAAGCAAAATAGTCCTATGAAAATAAGATGTGGTCAAACATCCATTTACATCCAACAAAAACTCAAATAGAAATGATATTGCTGATAGATGGTTAGTGGATGGGCTTAGTTGATGAAGAATAAATGTTGCTTTATTGCTCATAACACTGCACAGAATTACTATAGACAGCCCCAAGATCCTTTCCCTCCACACAATTAATCTCTTCTTAATTTGCTTAAAATCCAATAATGCATCATAGCTCATGAGTCAGGAAAGCCACTGAGTTTCAGACATGACTTTAGTCTTTTCCTGTCCACTCGTTATGCAGGAGCTTTGAATTTGTAATAGTTTTGAAGAGCAAAGATGATTATAAACATTCCCCAATGTAAAACGGTGCGCTGAGACATCACACCGTTCACACAGAGCCAAGTCATGATTGAAGTCTGAGTACCCCCCTGCCACGGCTACCTCAGGCGTTCTGAAGCATGAGTACGTAAAGTTCACCTGCTAGTCCTCTGCTTGTTTCAGACGTTGTTTACTTGAATAGATGTTTGTTGGTTCAAGGCATCTCAATGGCAACACTGTGTAACAAGTTGCTTGTCAGATTTCAGATGGGCAAAGCTTTGATTTTGGAACTGAGAATGTACCTAATTTATAGCAAAGAATAGACATTTTGACAAATACTCAATATCACTTTTTTATATTTTGAATAAGAAAGACAGTTAGCTATATTGCCAGAAATAGTGTTCTGGGTATAGGTTGTGTGTAACATTACATCAGGTTATCAGGCTACTGAATGGCTTGTACTATTTCTCCTACTGATCATACACTTTAGCGGGTATGGTGTGCTGGCCTTAAGAGGGTATGGTGTGTTAGCCAATGCTGGCAAATCCCTTTTCCCAGTGTATCCTTCACTTAAATGTGGTTGCCATTGCACAGTGGACTATAGTGTATTTCAGTCCTATCACAGGTGTTATTAGGCTACTCCCCATTTATTGCAGACAAGGACTTTTAGCTTCCTTGTTTGTGTGTCCCGCCTCCTCGCCCTTGGTCAAATAATTAGGCCCAGTGAGGGATTGTGTAATGCAGACTGACTACTAAACAGGCCCACAATACTAAACTAAACCAATCCACACTTTTTTAAAATAGAGTACCGTAACACTAGAAACACTAGACTATACTTCTGTTGGAACATGATTTGGATTGTGGACTTCTGTAGGCTCCATTGGTATTTTAGTACCATATTCACTGCACAGGAGGAGGGCGGGAGGGAGTGTGTGGGAGTGGAAATGAACTGGGACTTCCATGTAAATGAGGTTGTGCCAAAGTCAGCTTGATATTTTTGTGCAAATGAAGTCACTCTGCCTGTGCCATGTCATATCTAAACTCACTGCAAGGCTTGTCCACAATATACAATGCGGCCTCAGATTCAGTTGCTGTAACTAAAGGACAGTGTTCCATTTATGAAATGTGTGCCATAATTGCATTGCTTTGAATGTCTGCATTGCCTTGTTTTGTACTCGGCTGTATTAAATGTTATTCAAATAACATGATTGACTGACCATTTGAGCCTGATTGTATTGCACTTCAGTTGGCCCATTTATGCCAGATAAACATGATTGCATATTAGAGTGCAAGAATGAAAAATAGCAAATGTCCCTGTCTCCACACTAGATGCTACAATAAGATGTTACAGTCACATTTATGTGTGTGTGCATTTGAGTAAATGAAATACCCAACAACTGTTCTTACAAGCACAATGCTATAATGTCAAAGATGTTCATGACAGTGACAAATGACATGGAACAAGGGCACCAATCAGAAAATGTGTCAGTGCAAACAGGGTTTAGTGTGTCAGTTGAAATATTTATACTCTCCGAAATATAATTAGCAAAAACGGTAACACAGTGAACGTCTTACATGAATACATAGATCCAAACACAACTGACCACAAAAAACACCCAAAATACATTGAAGCTACGTGGCTACTTTGACTAACACTCTACAATACAGACAACTCCAATCTGCTTCTGTCTCCAGTCAATGTTCAGCCATTTGAGAATGCAGTACGCCTCACAGATGAAGATTGTTTCCTTTCAGTGAGAGATGAGTCGCAGTTCATGGTCTAGACCAGTGGCCTATCCATGTGAGGAAATAACATTCAAACTGCCAACAGTAGCCTCAGTCAAGTGTGTACAGAGAGGCCAGAGCCAATGAATGATACACAGATGAACAGAAAAAGTAATGAGTCACTTGATCATTTCTTCACACAGATTTCTATCCTTTTTTCTCTTTCTTCATCTCGTCTTCCCGCTCCAATACCATCTGGCCTACATTCACTGCATGCTCTCTAGATATGACACAGGTGGAGAAACATTCCCCATAAAGATGGTATACCAAGAATGTTATATTAAATATGAATTATGCATTGACTTGGACAGACATTGAGTTGAGGCACTGTTGTACTATTTTCAATTCTGCCTGAAGGAAATCCAATCCAACGCAGCGAATTGTGTGATTGAGTGTTCCCAGTACAGAGTAGTCTGACGGTTTGATTGCTTCCAGTGAAATGTTTGGTAAGTGTTTGAATGCAGAGCAAAGGGATCACTGAACTCTGCTGCATAGCTAATAAAATGCACTCTCCTTTGCGATCACACTTCAAAGCCTCTATGAGCATGGAGAAATTATGTGAATCCTTCTGTGTGTGTGTGTGTGTGTGTGTGTGTGTGTGTGTGTGTGTGATGTAGCTTCTATTTGGATGCAGGTATGCAGTTTCACTTCTTCACATTTTAGCTCTACAGATATATTTTATTTTCGGTCCTCATATATCACATTTATAAAAGGTACTAGTGTATCTTATTAATTTAGAGTGATGTCAGAGAAATTATTATTATGAGGAGAGAAAAATGGAGGAGATTATTTTACACCCATGTGTTTCAAAATGAAAAAAGGAGGCTAGGAATGCAGACAGACAATGAAAGAAAAGGTGTATCAATGTTCAGTAATGATATTATCCAACTGAGGTCAGCCAGACCAAAGTTATTGGTTTCCCTTGTGCTCTGTATGTTTTGGAGTACCAACCTACCAGGCAGGGGTGTAGCACAAGATCCTGGGCCCCTGCATAGGCAGTCCTGATGGGCCCCCATGTTCCTCAACCCAGGTAAAATAAAATATATTCCAGACTTTTCAAGGGCCCTCTCTCCCCTTGGGCCCCTATCAGTAGTGGTTTTACCCCCAGTCCGACGGCCCTGCTACCAGGTCACCAAACAAAACATAACACGTGAGGTGTGGTCATAACCACAATTATCGGGAAAACTTTCTAGATCTTTGGTAACATATTCTTCCTTCAGAATGTTTTTTACAACCAGAAGGCTTTCGTATAGCCAAATGAGCCTTTTCCAGATGGGACCATGTTCTAAAATGAAATGCCCAGGACATTTTGGAAAGGTCATTACAAGAATGAATTAGCCTAGTAGTATAAACTCAATGAACTGCCACTCAGTTCCATTTCTTGACTGTCTGTCAATTGTTCACTAACTCTGAAAGTAATCTAATCTCAACTCTAACTTTGCAGTTTGCAGTTAACCCTGTCCTAACCCTGCTAACATCAAAACATAAACACTGAGCCTACCACTCATGTTCTGACAGGACTGAATTGTGCTTGACTGAGCCAAGCCAGGCTGAAACTCCTTTTCCAATCCACCTGACCCATACTGAGCCCTGGGCCAAAACACAACCATCTCACTCAACAGGACTGCCTCAATCCCACACCTCCTGGCAGACTTGAAGAAGACTGAATGGCAAAACCATGAGACAGTGATTCATGATTTGCTTTTGAAAAAATAACATCAACTCCAAGGATGGACTCCTCTATAAGGCAAACAAGTAGCATTCAGGCCCTCATAACAGATCAAAAGAGTCACCTTCAATGAAAAACAAGGGAGGAGAGGCAGTGGAACAAAACAACTATTCGATGTTCAAACACTCAACCAAAATGAATATTGCCATTATAATTATCCTTTAAGATTACTGGCAGAGTTCCATGATATTAGTTCAATTGCTCATGCTCACTGCAATTCTTAAAACAGGTCACAATTCTTTGTTAAGCTGGTGGATAACAATGTCTGTCTTTCTGTCTGTCTGTCTCCAGAGTTGCTAGTACAATGCTGACATTTTTATTCACAAATTACATATTCAATTCGAATACAAAGTCTTAGCGCGTAATGTCCCACAACAATGGTCAGACCATCAAGATATTTTAGCCTAAGTGTTCCAAAAATAATCTCCTCCAACAGCTTTAAGTTACTTTATTCATTTACCTGGTATTGACTGGTGCATCTAGCAGCTTATAGATTCCATTTGTAAGAGGGAACAACATTCAGTCTTCTAAAATTAAATTGCAAACTAGCTAGCAAGTTCCTATTCATTTGCTTTCTTGTTTGGCTTCTTTCTAATGAATGCAAGTGAAGAAGTGCTCACTAGCCAGCTAACAGTTCACTATCTCTTGAGGAATATTACTATTCCCCTAGAGTGCACCACCGAATTAATGGCACATTACTGCCTTGAAAATATATAGCCCATTATTCTTACTGAAACTCTCAGTAATCATTGTCAGCTTTCTCCTGGATAATTATTACTCAATTGAAAATAAAACATTAAAGGACATGCAATTCACCAGCAAAGGAACACGACCCCACAATTTTCAACTAAAATTGCTACTTTGTTGCCACTATTGGGCAAGCATGGAGACTGAAGAGCAGCTTCTCCAGTAATAAACGCTTCCACAATTAGTGTGCCTGCTATTGAATGAATCGGAAACAACATTTATTCCTCTGACTCTGTCATTAAGCAGTTGGCCTTTGCTCTGCAGCAAATTTCTTCAGTATGGTAAGAGCCAGGAAAACGGAAGGTTCAAACAACCCACAGCAGCCCAAGGGCCACTGTACTGAGATGCATTGCATAGAGATCACATCAACTAGACAACCCTTGCACTCCATGTCACTGACCCAGAAAAGGATGGGCCAAAGCACATCAATCTCTTCAATGCATTGCATTTGTAACCCAAGACAATAGTCCGCTTTTTTCCCACAAAGAGGTTCATACTGATTCGTTAGTGAAGACACAGAGAACTTTGTGATCTTCTCAGGAAGAGGTTGGAACACGGCTTTCATTGCTAGATTATATTAACCACTCAGGGTCTTACCTTCCTGTAGACTAGCATGTTGGGTGAGTCATCGGCCTCCCCATTGGTGTTCTGCAGATTGTTGGTCTGTGCCATGGTCCAGTATCACCACCGCACAACAGCAAGTCCAACAAATCACAGAAACTGCAGAAAAAGGTGACAAAGAACTTTTAATAACTAATAATTAGTGCAGACAAATGAGGCTCTGCCACAAAAAACGTCAACATAAAATGTGATCAAAGTGTGATAATGCCTTAAAAGCTACACACTCATCTTAAACTCATAAAACTGTATTTACTACCCCTGTCTCTGTTATGGTCATAAACAATGACAGTTACCAGTGGTAACTTTCAATAGCATAGTGTAGTTGATAGTTATAGATGATTGGCCTACTATCCCTCCTGTTGTGTTCGTTTTATATTTACTAGGATTTGGATTATAACTTGTTATACATCCATAGTAACACACATATTATCATCTAATGTTGTGATAGACCTTTGTATCAACTTGTGTTCTGTTGAATATAACCAGTTTTATACTTTAATTTGCTATTTAAGGCCTGCAGGCCTCACTGACCTGAGCTCATGCAAGTCAGAAAGGGAAAGATTATATTGGGGAAAGGTTCCAGTGGGGGCTGGCATAGAAGCAAAGTGGGGAAGTGAGGGTGTGTTTGTGTGTGTGTTTTAATGTACAGAAGCACATAATATAGAGTCCATCTGATCAATAAGTATGTGCCTGGACTCAATTTTATACACTGACCATTTTCTCACCCATTCATTTCTAATGGCCGGTCATTTTTGACCGGAAATACACATGGGTGTTCGAAAGTTAAACACTCAAATTGTTATAAAAAATATCAACATTTGTTTTGTGTGTTGTTCAGATGTCTTGTGTTAACAAAGTCAAAGAAGCCTCATGGTAGTCAGAATAAGTTAATATTTTGGAGAAAAAAGAATTGTCAATTGGTCACATTTGACCACGAACACAACAGGAGGGCTTTACAAGTGCCTTCAAACTTATTTACCAATGAATGTTTGTGTACTTGACAACATGCTTTTTACAATACCAAGCATATGAAATAATGTATATTTTTCATTTGAAGTAGAAAAGTAGCTGCCGTTTTCAATGTCAGCATGTATTGGTTTCTAAGGTCAGCACCTGTTCAGTCAGAACGCAAAACACATCAGATTGCCAGAATGTAGGCATGAAGGATATGTTAGGCTACACGATGAAAGATTGGTTGTCATGAAAAGGTGAGGGAAATCATGCACCTAAGGTTAACACCTGTTTACGATACCTATGTTAGTCAATGTATCTTAAAGCTGTTGCCAACGCGCTTGCCTGCATAATTACAAATCTGTCTTTCACACGACAATTAACCTTTTGGGGAAAATTTGAGCAAATGGAGACATGACAGAACAATGCTGCTTTGGGCTGAACCCGTTAACGTTAAACCTGTTCAAATAGCTGCTCTACACGTATAATGTGAAACGGGGAAATGTTTGCAATGCTATATTGTCATCGAGAAAAAAAGACTGGTATGAAATTCGCATATTCGATACTTGATACAAGATGCTCTACCATATTGATAAGCGAGGTGCATTAGACATGAGAAAACTGCACCATACACCCTAGCCAGGCGGATTAACAAACAGGTATCAACAATGACGCCTTATGGACAACACAATTTCAATAATGCTCTCATTCAGATTTCAGGACCACAGACAGCTCCCGCGAAAGCAACCTCTCCATAATCAATCATTTACGTCTTAAGAAGCAACGACAAACGACAGTGAATGTAAATAAACCATCGTTCCTTTTATATTTAGCCTACCTGAAACACACCCAGTTGACAAATCAAGCGAATCCCGTTTCCAAGCGTAGAAGATACTTCACAGATTGTCAGCTGGCAGACATAGGAATGCGATGATAATTCATTGGAAATGTGAAGAATGACACTAGCTGTAGCTCTTCTCGTCGCGAGAATGATGCTGTTCAGAAAGAACGCGCAGCGGCCACTGCTCTGCGGGAGCGCGCATCGACCTATGACCAAATCACGTGCAGAGAATCCAAACAACCATGGTCGAATTGGGAGGTTTCTATTAATGAATGAAGACAGAAAACACAAAAAGCATTTTGCATATCCGTGAAAGTGCGGTGATTGGTGTGCCTCATCACTCAACCCCCAGTTCTCGAATTTGGCACAGTTGACCTCTTCAGTCTGCAAATACGTAAACTGCCGTGATATTCTAATTGAGTAAAGTTTATAGGGAATATCTCGCACAGACATAATGATACATTGGTTCTTATTCACGAATGATACTGCTCAATTAGCTATGCCAATTGCAAATTTTATAGGGCACTAGCTAGGTTGACGCATAGGCTAAAACCAGGCATGTTAGATAAAGTCTAACAATCAACCACGAAAATTCAAATGGCAAAGTCTGAATATTAATATGACATTTTATTCGTCCTAGCTGTAAATTTAGGCCTAAATTTGCTGCCTTTGCTACATGACCAAATTAATTTCTCCCCCGATGAGACATCTCAGGCTGAAAGCACTAGATGACAAAAATAACAGCCTTGATAAAACACTGTCACGAAAGCATGTCTTATTGCTAGATAGTATAAAACTACATTTTAAATCAAATGGGAGTGGATAAATCGTAGGTGTTCTATTTGTAAAAACAGTACCATCGTGTGGCCAATTAAGGTATCCAACATCTCACTTCACCTCAAGGGGCAGGAGAGCCTCTTTTTACCTCCTTGAGAATACATCACAACAATTACAATATATTTAACAATTAGAGAAATCGATACTTTACAAAAAGGCCAAATGTTGAGTAGTACTTCACCTCTTTGCTCTGCTTTTTAAGCAGTTCTGTTCTAGTTATTCTGACTGCCTACAGCCTATAGGCCTAGCCCTCATGGTTTACTTTTTATTGTAACTTTCCATAGTTTGCATAGCATTTCTTGGCTAAAGCTAATTGGCTTTAAGAATTTTGGAATACATCATAAAAGGTTTGATAGAAACAAAGGCTGGGCCATGGTATTTTAATCATGTGTTAGACAAGTGTTAACAAGGCTGCTATAGGCCTAGTTCACACTTTGCTAAAGCGAGAGATTGGTGTCCTTCCACACTGCAGTAGCTATGTAGCCTGTTTTGAAAAGAAATGATGGAGCGTTGGAGACACAATTTACCATTTCAAAAGTGATGGAGGTAGAGGAATAGCATAGCCTAGTGGCTTCTGCAATATATGTTCATAAAATCTTCAGGTCTTCTCATCGAGGCTACAGTATGTAGGGTAATTGTAAATTGTGAGAACAGACATTTAAATTGTTTGTGAACTGACCATAACCATAAGTGTGACATTTTTGTTAAATACATGGATTTATTTTAGGATAGGCATGAGTCTTGTTTAAGGGAGGTTGGTTTTTCGTAGCGGATCAGCATGGTCTACAAAAGCAACTGCAATTTCGTAAGCCTTTTAGAGTTGCAAACACGGTTTGCAGTTGTTTGTATCTTTCTATATTAATTAATTTAGGCTTACAAAATTCCGCAAACCACTGATCTCAAAGAACCATGAAATTCGGTGGAAATTTTCCTTCCACCAGAATAAATAAGTCGAGTTTAGTTATGGGTTAACACATTTCTTACAAAAGTAAGATTACTTATAAAATATATCTGCGAGGCTTTTCACAGCATTTAATGCTAAAATATTTCTGATTCTGAGGTGAGGTTTATTTTGTTGGGGGACAGGTTGGTTGCAGATTTGACAGTGTGGTCCCGTGATGCTTTGCGGCCTGTTTCTCTAACTAGCCAATGAAACTGCTGCTAAATTCAAACACTTCATTTATTGGCTGCTTTCAATTTGGGGGAAATTTAAAGCAGAAATTGTTAACCCTCTGTAAACACCTTGTCCTGCAACTGGCTAGCTCTCGTATGTTGTCAATGCTCTGGTTTTAACGTTATGATTTAGTCGTATAGCTAAACGTCTGTGCACTAAAGGTATTTTACATATAATTAACGAAGGACGGAGAAACCTTTTGAATCGACTGTACGTGACCTGGAGGACCTGTGAGTTAACCTCAGCTAGAAGCTAGCCAATTAGCATTTGGCATTTACCAACATCAACTTAACATCAAAGATTTGTCATTTTGGTGACGTTTAAAGAATATGAAATTTGTCTTACTAGTTTAACGGCAGTATCACTTATTTCAGTTGTCAAATTAAATAATATGTTTGTGCGATGGCTTGGTCATTATTTTCTTATGCCAACTCCCGAGCTATTGCTAACATTAGCCTTCTGAAAAAGACTTAACGTTAGCTGACTAGCTAGCTTGCAGGCAGGCAGGCATTCGGGTGTTCACGTTGTTGCTAACGTTATATAGGCAACCATTTCTAACTAGCATGTCTTTATACCAACTTCAAACGCTTATTTTTTTTATAGTGTTTCAGTTCATGTGTTGTTGTGTTTGGTAGTACTCGAGATAAAGAAGATTGGCTAACGACGGAAGCTCTTGAGGGATTAACGTTAACGTTCTAATAACGTTAACGTTAGCGAAACGATGTCATCCCAAAACACTTTGGCTGGTGGCAGAAAGGAGGAGAAAGGAAAAAATATCCAAGTGGTTGTACGATGCAGGTAAAGAGATGTTATAACCTATTTTAAATAAATTAAGTTGTGTTTAAAGGTAAAAACCAAATGTTGCCTATGCGGGCAAGTAGAACAGCAAACACATAGTGCATGCATTAACATCAGAGACACTGCTGTAACGATACCATTGAGTCAACATAACTTGTTATATATTATATAATTGCAATTTGTTTTGCAAAACACAGACCGTTCAATGCAGTGGAGCGGAAGTCCGCATCCTATGGAGTGCTGGATTGCGATCAAAATCGCAAAGAAGTGGCCGTGAAAACTGGTGGTGTTACAGACAAACAAGCCAGGAAAACATACACATTTGACATGGTAAGAGTTGCCTATATATACTGTATACCGGTATACTGTATATGGTTTTGCCTGTTTGACCTTATATACATCTGACCAGATGAATGACTATTTGTTTTCATTTACTGTTCTGTTGAAATTGTTTACATTTTGTCTAATATGTCTGTAAAATTCATCTCATTTAGGTATTTGGACCATCTGCCAAGCAAATTGAAGTCTACAGAAGTGTACTGTGTCCCATTTTAGATGAAGTTATGATGGGATACAATTGCACAGTGTTTGCGTAAGTAGACAACTATTAGCATGTCATTGCATGGTCTTTGAATTGTGTCGGTTTGAGTTAACAGTGAAACATAAGCCTACTGTAAATTTGAATAGTTGTCTCACAGATACAATATTTTGTATTTTTAGGTATGGCCAAACTGGAACTGGGAAAACCTTCACAATGGAAGGGGAGAGGTCCACTGATGAAGAGTACACATGGGAGGAGGTACCAAGACCAAATCTGTGTTGTCATAGGGCTTGTTTTTCTAATCAAGATGTTGTCTGATATAATTCTGATTATGTTGTTGGTTGTTTGAACATTTTTTTTATCTAACTGATTCATACTCCCATCTCTCATCAGGATCCTTTGGCTGGCATTATTCCTCGCACGCTCCATCAGATTTTTGACAAGTTGTCAGACAACAACACAGAATTCTCAGTCAAGGTGTCTCTGTTGGAAATTTATAACGAGGAGTTGTTTGACCTTCTCAGCCCGTGTCCAGATGTCACGGAACGGCTGCAAATGTTTGATGACCCAAGAAATAAGGTCAGCATTCAAATTCATAAGAAAACTCACAACACCCTTAACCCTGCAGCCTAAAGCCTGTAGATCAAGTTGGACTATTGCTCTTTTTTTTTCTCTCTCTCAGCGTGGTGTTGTCATCAAGGGCCTTGAGGAAATTACTGTTCATACCAAAGATGAGGTGTACCAGATTTTGGAAAGAGGTGCTGCCAAGAGGAAGACTGCTTCCACTTTGATGAATGCATACTCCAGGTACGAGCCGAAGAGGCGTTCCTGACTAACAGGGATTTCCCATATTGTATCAACCATGATATACCAGTAGAATTCTCTTCATTATAAGAATTTATCATCCTGCAATCAGTCAATATTGACAATATTGTCATCATGCAATATATGGGCTAGTTGATAATATGAAAATGCACCACAAAGTGGGCATCTCACATGTAGTGTTGTCACGATACCAAAATTATGACTTCGATACGATACCTGCCATAAATATCACGATGCTCGATACTAAAACGATACTACGGCGAAATCCTAAGATATCTGGAAAAGAAAGGACTCATACCTCCTCCAAGTGTATTGAGTCATTTGTGTTGAATTCGGTGCACTTTTGTAGTGTGCAGGTCAATTCTGGGTTCTAAACTTCTAAACTTCCTACATAATTATTATTTTTTATAGTCAGTAAAATAGTAAGCCTACTTTGTATGACTAAGTCCTTTATTGTTTGTTATCGTTCATTTAAATTATGTTGTGTTTTGGCAATAAAGTAGCTTTAAATAGCCAAACTAGGCTAGATCAAGGTCAGTGTTGAAATTACTGTATGCAAACCACTAAATGCTATGCAGAGGGGGCTAATCTTTGGGCCATCTGATGTACAGTATAGTCTACCCTAGGCCTTCCTGATTTTCTTGACAGTTGCAACTTTAGGGAAAAAATGTGAGGATAGTCTTCTTTGCGCCCAGTGTACAAGTACGACGTTCCAACCACTCAGGTCTTCGTTAGATAGGCCTACACCATTACCTGTTGCAATATATCTGTGTGCATTCCTGCATTACGTCTATTTCTTTGATAACATGATTTGCTCACGTAACAATAACCCGCTATTATTATTAGGACTCAACACGCTTTGGTGGTATTATATGCTGTGGGCTTTAATTAGCGCATTTAGGGTAGCCTATTCTACATCTGGGCAATAATTATTATGACCGCAGCGGTTTAGTCATTTTTGTTTTTTTTTTGTTTTTTTTTGTAATTTTTTTTGTTTTTTTTCCCGCATGCCCAAATTTCCGTCAATGATTCCCGGGACACTGAAAGACCGGGGTACACGAAACTTGGTGGGCATGTAACCCCACATGGATAGCATGGAACCATCGTTTTTCGTTTTGATCTGTAGCCCCCCCCCCCCCCCCCCCGCGCTGGACTGGACCCCCCGAAAGGAGGGTAGGGCAGACACAGTTCTCTGTGAATATCTTGAGAACTGTAGGGCCTAGGATGATCATTTTTTTCCGTATGTTTGCCTCCAGGGGTCATGTTAACCCATTTCATGTGCACACATGTGCACAAACAGATACATACATACACACACACACATACATACATTCACAGCAATCATACTCACACTGTAGACATATGTACGCTTGCATGCACAGGCACATACGCAGGCACACACACACACACACACACACACATAACATAAACATAACACAAACAATCAAGAATTTCTCAGAATTATGAACAGGCAAGATGGAGGTGGGGTTGTATAAAATGAATTTTACATGTGAAATCTATGAACTAATCATGTTTTGGTACTTGTTGTCTAGCAGATACCAGTGAGAATTGAGTGTGGATAATGCAATTTAGTGAGACAGTTAGAATCATATAGGCCTTTCAGCGTGATTTCTTTTTGTGGAAAAAATGTGCTGGACTGGGCGGCGGTCATATTTTGTACCGCTCTGCGGTACATCTAGTTGAACAAATTGCAGTCTACATGCCATGACAAATATTACCAATAGTACTGACCGAACATGAAATAGATTGTTTAAAAGTTATGGTAATGTTATTCTGGCGTGAACATTGCGCTTTCATCACGTTAGCACCCTATGATTACAGCTCGTTGTCTCGTCAAAATGATTACTCGTTATGTCATGTCAAAATTCATTGATGAAGGATGGTTCGCTTTATCCCAAAGAACCATACTCGTTTCACTTAGGCTAGACTAGTTTTTTGCGTGAAGGCATCGTGATACCTTTTTAGTATCGATATACCGTGCAACTAGCCTGGCGGGCCATCCTATATCATTGAAATGTATAGTCTGGAATCGAACCATTCACCTCGCTTAATCCAAGGGGCGGGCAGAGAATTGTCTTTCAAACTGCCTAGGCATGCAATAGGCCAGCGCTACGACCATATCCGTATCCGGTCGGCAAAACGGCAAATATATCCTTCTTCGAAAGGAATGACTTAAGTGCATTGTGTTGCTCAACTTTCAAAGAAAAGCACAAGTCCAGCTCCTCCAAAGTTGACGCCAACGCCGATTAAAACAACCGCTCTTCGTTCGCTATAGTCACCTTCCTTGTTGTTCACCGTCGCAGGACTGTCGTTATCCTGTTAAACCCGCCTTAAGACTCTCTAACAAAATAGAGCGCTGTGATTGGATGAAGTCCACGGCGTCAGCCAATAGAAATCCCTATGGTTTGATACTAGACGTACAGGCTGAGCAAATTAATTTGCCGCCGCTAGGGTGCGTCTAGATTTCTAGGCTACCGTGCAACACTACTCACATGTAAAACAAAAATAAGCATGGTGGAAGGCAGAGTTCAAATCTAGACAAGGAAGAAGAGTTAATGGCTGATAATGGTCATGATTTAAGTTTAAAGATTAGTGTTTGTGTTTGCATGGCTTTCAAGACTACAGCCTAGTTTATGCTTCCATTTCATACTTAAATGGATACGTTCTTTCCATATGTTGACCTATTTTATCCATATTCGGAAGCTTTAAGCGAACAGACAAAATAAATGCAGAGAATGGATGCAGGTTCCGTTCGTATCCATATCCATTTTTAACGTTGAGCATATATGAGGCTTCATATTGTCCTTTATAATGTTATCTCCACAATTGTCATGACATGTGATATCGTTTTAAGTCTGTATTGGCCATTCCTATCCCGTGGCTATACTTTTAACCTACAGTATGCTTCATGGTGCTGGTGTCATCCAAGTAAACTTCCTGCTTGTTCCCCTCTAGCCGGTCCCATTCTGTGTTCTCAGTGACCATTCACATGAAAGAAGTCAACATGGAGGGGGAGGAGCTGGTCAAAATTGGGAAACTCAATTTGGTGAGTCTCGTTATTAGCTTTCATGGATCTTTTGAAGTTCTTGTAGTTATATACTACTAGTTTGATATTCTTGAAATTCCCCTTGGGGATCAATAAAGTATCTATCTATCTATCTATCTATCTATCTAGTTTACATTTTACTGCACTTACCTATAGGTACGTCTTGGTGTGTTTATCCCTCAACTGTATCCTGTGCTTTGTATAGGTGGATCTGGCAGGCAGTGAGAACATTGGTCGCTCGGGTGCTGTTGATAAACGCGCCCGGGAGGCAGGCAACATCAACCAGTCGCTGTTGACGCTGGGCCGCGTTATCACTGCTCTGGTGGAGCGTCGCCCTCACATCCCCTACAGGGAGTCCAAGCTCACCCGCATCCTGCAGGACTCCCTCGGCGGCCGCACAAAAACCTCCATCATTGCCACGGTCTCCCCTGCCTCAGTCAATCTTGAGGTCTGTGTCTGGACTGTTTGCTGCTGCTTTCTGATGTCTTTGTGATCTTAGTTTAGCAAGCAATATAACTAACTACCTTTTGAAAAGTTGGCAGACACGCATTGTTACATTATCACTGAATTATTTTGCGTCTGTACAAGCTTATGGCAAGTATAGAATTCCCCGAAGTCAAAGAGCTACATCAAGCTGTAGTAATTACTGCTGCTTTCCTGTGAATGTTTCATTTCCTCACTCGGGCGATTTGTTCTGTTTTGACAGGAAACAATGAGCACCCTGGATTACGCCAACAGAGCTAAAAGCATCTTGAACAAGCCTGAGGTCAATCAGAAACTCACCAAGAGGACCCTTATTAAGGTACTTCAAAAGGATGGTGCCGGAAATGTAACATGTTAACAACGTCTTGCTGAGCACTGGCACACTTAGTGTGGCGTCTTTTAAATATGAATCGTATCACACTGATGTCCAATTCCTCAGGAATATACTGAGGAGATTGAGCGTCTGAAGCGTGACCTTGCTGCCACCCGAGACAAGCATGGCGTGTATCTGTCATCTGAGAACTACGAGTAAGACCTTACTCTTATCGCTTACCTTCTTAATATGCATTTCAAAGCTGATGCTGAGGGTTCCAAAATGGTGCATGACTGTATTTCAATCTGTAGGAGCATGAACAGCAAACTGTTGTCCCATGAGCTGCAGATTACTGAATACATGGATAAGATGACGGTCTTAGAAGATGAACTGAAAAAGGTGAGCATTTTCACCCTCCTGATCCACTTTAAACCTATCTCTTCAGATAGCCTATGGACTATATGGAGGCTAGCCTATGGACTATATATTTTTGATAATTTTATCTGTGAAGAGACCTTGGGTGTCCTGAAAGGCGTTTTAAATAAAATGTATTATTGTTTTATTATTTAAATGACAATGATAGAAATTAGTCCCATACATTGGATGTGCAGTACAATTGTGGATGTGTATATTTGTTTTTCAAATGCCTGTTCTAACAAACATGTTTAATTTCTAACAGCAGCACAAATTGTTATCCTTAAGAAAGTATCACCTGCTCTCATTCCTTTTGTCTTGCCCTTCCACAAACATTTTAAATTCTAGTCTGTGGTTTGGTGTTTTAGGTGATGGAGATGTTCTCGGACAGTAAGGAGCAGGCGGACCAGTTGACCTCGCTCCTGGAGGAGACGAACCAGCAGCTGCAGGCGGCTCACAGGGACCTGCAGGAGACCCGGCTCAGGCTCGGTGAGGAGACCTTCATCACGTCCAAGCTGATGACCACCGAGGGAGAGCTGTACAGCACTGCAGACAAGGTGAGCACACCAGCTCTGACCCTTGATACACACAGCTGTGGGTTTTCCCGACAGTCGGGGGTGTGTACTATGGTGTATACCGTGAAGCACGACCGTAATTTGATTGGCTGGTGCAGCAAAAGTTGAACTTTGCGACGGAAGCAAAGCAAAGTAAACGTAACCACAATTCACTTGGGCAACGGACGAAGTAAGCCCACGTAAAGTGAACGAGATGTATCTCCAGCACTGCATTCAATGCAAGCGCCTGTGAGCACCGTGATTCTGTTGGGTGACTGACTGTTGTACACCCTCATTACATCATCACATAAAGATCAGTAAGATAAATTTAGGCATCTGTTTAGAAATGTCGTCACCTGAAGCAATCAGTTAAATTACTTTTTCTCAATGGACCAGAAGGAAATCAGTCAGTCTATACTAGATGGCCCTGCAAATGTCTCAGATAGTCCAAAAACCTCTGTATTGAGCGTATCTGAATATGTGGTCTCTGGACTGCTTATTGTCTCCGCAGTTGCTGTCCACTGCCGATGTCAGCACAAAGGATGTGTCCGGTCTTCACGCCAAACTGGACAGAAAGCGGGAAGTGGACCGGCACAACTCTAGAGTGCAGCAGAACTTTGCCCAGCACATGGAGAACAGCTACAGCCAGATGCAGCGATCCCTGCAACAGCAGAGCAACGCCCACCAGAGCTTCATGGAGTACTTTGGCACCACTGTCTGTAAGTGCCTCAACGCGTCTGACTGGATGGTTTTGGTTTATTTCAACCAAAATGACATCTTTGTGCCAGAAAAATCCTTCAGATTTATATTTATTTATTTAAATTTCATTGTGCATTTGATCAGTGTATGTAAGTTGTTCTTGCGTTCTTTCTTTTCCCCCCGACAGCGGACCTTCACAAAGTAAACGGCAGGGCCCTTGAAGACGCCGTTTCCACAGTCCGCTCCTACAAGGCTGGAGTGAAGGCTGTTCTAGAGGAGAATGTGGGCCACTGTGTGACCACGCTGGAGCAGCAGGAGAGCTTGAGTGTGGAGTCCAAACAGAACTTGCTGCACATGCTGGTAAACAACTGCTGTTTCTCACTATGACTGTTTTTTTTGTCCCAAGATAAAGCACACAGCAGAAAGGACAAGTAAAGGCAGAAGGCCTTGTTTAGGTGTTTGGTTGTCAGTTAATGAAGTCAGAATGGTCAGAGTTTGGACAAAAACGTCTGCTAAATACCATAACCATAACTTGGATCAAAAGTGATAAAACGTGGCTACTATTGTTAATGTTCAAGTGATTTATTTGTTTGTTTACATGTATGTATTTATGTATTTTCTCCTAGCACCAACCATTGTATCTATGCCAGAAACATAATCTTGTGAAATCACTCATGACTACTGTAATTTCCCATCTATTAGCTGCGGTTTATACATTGATTTTGCAAACTGCGGGGTCAGTTAATATGGCAGGCATGAAAACTCCTCACCTTTCGGCGAAATTCACCGTTTTGAATCCAAAATAGGGGACTTACGTGGTTCGCGCAGATCCGATAAGAAAATTTTGTGTGTGTGTGGGGGGGGGGGGGGGGGTGTATGGCGTTACAACTGAGTTTACAAATCACGCGCAGACGCGAACGCATCTTGATGCGTTGTAAGACAAGAGCCCAATTAAAAACTTGTCTGATCCAGCAACGATTATGTGAATGGAGCCCCTATACATTTAGCCTATTAAATAGTGGAAGCTCATTTTTTGCTGCGGATGCAACGCGAACAGAACGCTTGCGCTGGAATAGCCTCCCTGTCTGTGTGACTACAGATATGAGTCTGAAATGTCAGCTGGAATGTGAGCCCGGCGAGGAGAGATGCTTATTGAGGTCACAGGTGGGCTAGTTGAAACTTTCAACTTCTGTCAGAAAAAGACGTTGAGATTGGTGTAGCAACGTAGCATAGGCTGTTTTGGATAGCAACATTGGACAGAAATATAGACATAACGAGTTCATTTGATGAAGAATACGTGCAGTTTGAGCCATCTAGATCGACAAAAGGTGAAGCAAATTGGCATACTTTATCAGTATAGCAAAGGCTAATGTGAATAGTTGAATTAAATGCTCCTAAACTGGGCTGGTGCGTTTTGTCGAGTTCAGAGACAAAAGCAGTGTTTGACATGGTAATGCTGTCTTTTAAGAAACGTTCAGTGACCTGATCAGTAGACCTAGTCTACTCTACAGGGTTTAAAGGAACCGTATGTAAGAAATGTATTTCAATGAGTCATAAAATGGCCCTGATATGTCACTAGACATTAAGAAATCATGTTAATTTCAAATACTTATATCACTGACAATAGTAGTCCGGCCAGGATATTGTCATTTAAAAAGTGAAGTTGCAGCCCTCAACTGATGTTGATGTTGTGTTTTGGCCTTATGCGCCACCCTCCACTTATCTACTAATCATAAAGTCAGTAGTGTTTCGGCATCCGGGTTGCCAGCTCTGCCAGTCAGGGGGGAGGGGGAGGGGATACACTGTTCTACAGTATTTTGAAAGTGGTTGCAGTACCAGTTTTTGGCCACAATCTTACATACGGTTCCTTTAACATGTATTGTGAACACTGTTCACACAACTTTATTGGTTGGTTAAACACACTAGCACAATCCCACAATCTGTAAGTAGCCTAGGCTGCAGGTTAAAACATTTCAAACCAATTTTACAAATTAAAGCCTAGTCTACCCTACCCAGTTTATTTATTACCTGGTTTTGTCCAACAAATATTCAGACTTATCTTATTCAGACATATTCTAATAGTCTACTATGAAGTGTCCATTAGGCCTATGAAATCTTCAGAAATGTCTGATAACTTCAGGCACAAAGAAAGAAATAAAGAAAGAAAGAAAACTTGTGTAGATTACTGAGGAGAGGAGGGCCAAGCTGAAGCATGTTGCCAAACAGTGCAAGTGGGCGCCTTCACACTTAGGCCCAAGCCAAAAAGAAATAAAGGTATTTTCTGGTAAAAATTAGTAATTTGGTAGTTTGTTTTCTTTTTATATATAAATCTGTTTTTTTAAGGCAACTTCATACTCCATGGAAGCTATGCACTATTGGCAACAATGTCTCTCGCGCTTGTTTTGCTATGAAACGGCCATTTCCCTCTTCACACGCCCTTCTCACCTTTTTCACCCCTGACCTGTTTTCATGCCTGAATATGGTATTACTATGGGGTTTTTTTTTTTTTTTTTTTACTTGCATAAAACGCTGTCCTGCGGTTTATACAAGAGCAATTCCACGGAAAATTGACTTTTTGTCACATCCATAACGCCAGTGAAATGCCTTGGCATTTGTATGATGTGAATGATAACATTAATTTTTTGTGCATTTTTCTCATGTACATTCTTCAGCCAAAAATAGCAAATGCTCAAATTTCATGTAATCATTCACATCATACCATACAATCACATTTTATTGACATTCACATTTTAAAAAACGTAATTTTCCATGGAATTGCCCACAAAATGCAGCTAATACACAGGAAATTACTGTAATGCACTCTAAAATGTCTTAGTACTCACATCTTATTGCATCCTTAAATGTCCTCTCTGTTCTCTCTAAGGTTTAATACATTCTGACTTTTTTTCGTGAAAAAATCCCCCCCCCATGGTGGCCTTCAAATGGCTTAAATCTATATTTACACCTTCCTCATTTTGGGAGTTGAGGTCTACCTGTCCCTGTCCCCTCTGTACACACTAATCACCTGCTACTGGCTGCTGCAGCTGACAAGTTAGCTAGCTTGTCTGCATCTTTATGAAGAATTGTCCCACCCCCAAGTACTCAAGATTGGTTCATCCTTAAGGTGGTCATAAAGGACTGCAGTTTGAATTCACATACTGAGGCTGTGATTGGTCGACTGTAGATCCAAAGCAGAAATCCTCGGTCATGACATTGTCTACTTATTTCGCTCATGATATGTCATGTAAAACATAGCAGACATCATTATGTTAACAAGGTTGCAAATATGACTTTTCACTGGAGGTGGTCTCTAACCTTTTTGTTGGCCCTACAGGAGGAGCACCAGATGCATTTAGAAGAGGCCCTGATGGCACAGGCGCTGCCAACCGTCACTACTTTGATGTCAATGATGGGGAACTTGACTGAGACTATGGAGTGTCAGCGTGCTATGATTCAGAGGGTGAGAATCGGTCGCTCCAGTTAACAACATTTTACACCAAATAGTTGACATGAACACTTGCGGTTTACATGAAAAGTATGCGTTTCTTTATTTTGATTATTTCTTTTCCCTTTTATCTGACCTGCAGATGGAAACCATGAAGCGTGAGATGACCTCACACCTCGACAAACAGGCCCAGGCGCTCTCTGAGATGCGAGGTGCAGCCTTGGAGGGGTTCAGCTCTCTGAAGGCAGAGATTGGGGACCTGAAAGAGAAGCTTGGTGAAGCTGACCAGACCCACAAGACTGTGAGTCGGTCCGCACACCACAAAGTTCACCACACATCGTTCTTTGTCATATATTTATATTATATATACATATATTATACTTGAATTTCCCCTTGGGGATCAATAAAGTATCTATCTATCTATTTCTGCCATTTTGTTTGTCCTGCACTGTATGCAGCTGACCCACCCTTCTGTATGGCTCTGTTCTCTCCTTGTCTGTCTAGAACCTGTCCCAGCTGCTCCAGTGCCTGCAGGGCCAGCTGAGCCTGCTGTCTGAGAACACCCAGAGCAGCTTCCAGGGGCTGATGAGCAGGACCGAGGCTCTGTCTGCTCCCGTCGACTCCCTACAGCAGGCTTTGCACACGTGAGTAACACCTGGGACCCTAGTTTAGGGAATAAATCCCGGTGGAAACAAATTTTTCCACTGGGTGGGTTAGGTTATGCATGGACGATAATTTCACATTTCCGACAGCCTTCTGGGTAACATTTGAATGCGCCTATCACAGACTACCACTGTCCATGTCTGACTTAATCAACTGGCAAAGAAATATCACATTCCATTTTTTCGGAAGAGTGGCCCATAGCACTATTTGCTTTTTAAAGGCTCTTGTCTGACTCGTTCAGTTTAAAGGTGTTGCTCGACAATGCTATTGTTCGTCTTTAAACGTCGGCCTGACTCATCCACTCCAGTTGTAGCTATGAGATTCCATTCTCAAACTCAGACCTTTAAGCTATCTCACAAGAGATGCTGGAGAGCAGCCAGTCACGATGGCAGATTTGGTGTTGAACAGTGCCCCCTGTTGAAAACTGCTGCACAATAACAATGTGTGCTGTTTTTCAACATAAATTAATTTAAAACTGTAAAATAATAAAAACTGTTAATAGCCTAGATCATAAGCAGGGAGTGCAGTGCATACATTGATATTTCCAACCACAGAGGTTTCATGTGTACATTTAACAATATTTTTTCTAACAAGAATATTTTTGACAGCTTTTGTTAAATGGTGTGGTGAGGTGGAAATTTGATCAAGTAGGTTTGTTGCAGCGCTACTGATCTGAATCATATTACTGACCTCTAGTGGTGGGACTTGGAGGTAATGTGCTTAAACTCAGTGGTGCTGCCTGCTACACCATCAGGATATCAAAAATCTGATAGACACAACTTTAAAGACATTACATTACATATGCACTAGTCTATATTGTCAGTGTCTAGATTTGTCTCTCGTGAGATGAAGTGATTAAATATTCAGAGTTTACATCAGAACTGAAACAAACATCTTTCCCTGTGTCTGATTTCTGTGGCCGTATTGACTGTTACGCTTTGCCTGCATAGAAATCCAGGAAGAACTCAATAACTTGCCGTTTCCTTGTGTGATTGTAGGAGATGTTCAGAGGCTGAGACACAGGAGCGGTCCAGGCTGCACAGTTTTGAAGCTGCTGTGGACGGTTTGGTCTCGGAGACAAGCAGAGTGACCGATGAACTGGCTGCTACTCTGGAGGAGTCTGCAGGGTATCGCAGCAACCTCCAGACCTCTCTGAAGGCACTGGGGGAGGTGGCCAGCAACTGGTGCCACAAAGCCACAGAGCGTGTTGAGACTGCTGCCCAAGCCCAAGTTGACCTCACACAGGCCAATAAAGATTCCCTGCTGAGCCTGGCCCAGGTAACAAACCACCGAGGAGCAGAACATGCTCATCATGTATTACAGTTGTGTTGTTGAGCAAGAGAAATTATATAAGCACAAGAAGGCTACAGAAAGAAAATGATTGTGGGTTTGTATGTATGTGTGTGTGTATTAGCCAGTGGAAACTCGGGGAGAGGCGTTGCTCCAGGAAACAGCAGACTGCTTCAGACGGCATCAAACAGAGGCAAGCGGGATTCTTAATAATCTCCAGGATCAAACAGGCAAAGACATGGCCACCGTTCAGTCCTCCAGAGAGGAGCTTTCGACACGAGCAGCCCAGGCACTCCAAACGCTCCACAGCTTCCTGCGGGAGGAACTCAGGGAAGATATCCCCACTGGTATGCCCTTCTTGCCCCCCTGCTGTTTGTGTTCTCTTGCCTTCCTCTCAGATAAATTGTGGGGGGGGGGGGGGGGTGCTGCTGCTATGTCTTTTGTTTATATTTGTATTTTTGTTTTCTCAGGCTCCACTCCTCAGCGTAAGGAATATGACTTCCCTCGCGTGCTGGTAAGGTCTCGTGCCCGCGACGAGCTCATCGAGGAGTTTCATGCTCAGATGGAGGAGCTTCAGGATGAATATGACTCCCAAGACGAACCTGAGGAGGAGATTAAAACTGTTGATCAGGTACCTTTTAAGAGTCAAACAGTGGAGTGTTGGTACCATAATTCCCCAACTATTAGCCGAAGTTTATATATTGATTTTACAAAATTTCTTCAGCTATGAGGTTAATACGGGGGCAGTTAATATGGTATATGGTTAAAACACTGTCCTTTGGTTTATACACAATGCGGCTAATACACAGGAAATTACTTTAGTGGGTTACAAAGCCTTCATCAGTGTGCCTGGCAAGTTTGCATCCATGCAGGCTTTGCAAGCATGCATAGTCTTTTCATATCCTTACAGCACCCTAACTCTTTCTGTCAGTTTTTTCTTCTGGCCACCTGGCCAGTAATAGAGTACCAAATATAACAGTATATATACTCTTTTGATCCCGTGAGAGAAATTTGGTCTCTGCATTTATCCCAATCTGTGAATTAGTGAACACACAGCGAGGTGAAGCACACACTAATCCCGGCGCAGTAAGCTGCCTGCAACAACAGCGGTGCTCGGGGAGCAGTGAGGGGTTAGGTGCCTTGCTCAAGGGCACTTCAGCCGTGCCTACTGGTCGGGGTTCGAACCGGCAACCCTCTGGTTTCAAGTCCGAAGCGCTAACCGGTAGGCCACAGCTGCCCCTTCGTGTCGTGTCACGTCACGTCACGTCACGTCACGTTTCCGTATCAACCAAATTTCTGTTTTCCACAAACCAAATTAACAACGTGAAATACTACCAAAGTTTTCTAGAAACGGAACTTTTTTTTAATTCACGTATTGATAAGCAGTTTGCTTTTCCGATGATTAAAACAATTATTGAGAATAGATCGTCTTTATTTTTTTATTTAAAAACTGAAACCACCGTTGTGTAAAACGCTGTCAACATGGTGCAGTGCTTCACTTCTCATCATGTTATTTTCTTCTCTTAAAATAGATTTATTCTCGTTTTCAACGAAAGAACAAAGCGAAACAATAGAAAAATGCCATCTAGGTTCGGTTGTTTAGAACAGAAAATCTGGTTGCCCGGACAATGTGATGTAATGGCTTTGGTACTCTATTCACCGCATATTAGTGAAATTGTGAAAACAAGTGTAAACCATCTGAAAAATAAGTAGGGCTGCTCAAAAATCATTATCCTAATTGTTTTTGTACTCAAAAGTAATGAGTACTCACACACATATTGTTTGTACAAGTTACCACTATAAAGCAAAGGAGTGTGCTGGATTAATAACTCAAGACAGAATATGGCAAAATATTCATATCTTGATTACGTCAAATTTCGATTAGGTCATTCCAAAATTTGATTGGAGTGGGAGACGGTCCAGTTCGAGGGCCTGTGTCTCCAGAAATGTGCTGAAGTATTGTAGCCATGTTCGTGCTTCTTCCCTCTAGGATTAATCCAACACTGTTCTTAATTTATGCAATACCAGGGATCTACAGAGGAAGAGCTGGCAGCCTCTGATGTCAGTGCGATAACAGAGCCCTCATTTGTTGACATGAACATCATGTGTGACGAGAACAGCAGAGGGCCATTTTTCAAGGTAAAACAAATTCCCTAAATACTTAGCAGCCTAACATGACAGCCCTATCCTTTGTTAAGTGTAACACCAAATAACCTAATTTGAATTTCACCTGAAAGTCAAGTAACCATTAATGTGATGTTGACCTGGAGGTTGCATTTGTGAGCTGTGCTCTTCTTTATTTCAGCAAAAGAGGAATGGCAAGAATAAGAAGGAGAACCGGAGAGCTCCCAGCAGCACCCCCAAAAAGCCAGAGGGTGACGTAGCAAATCTGCCACGGTCCAAACTACCCCTCAGATGTCAAAACTAGAAACACAATTTTGTTGCATTCTCATTTCAATCTTCTATGTACTGTTTTTAGATGTAATATTATATATAAGGGGTTTATGTGTTTGTCTTTTTTTTATATGTGCTGTTTTTCCCTCACTACGAACACCCAAGATGTCTACCTTTTCTAATTAGCGTTACGATCTTATTACACTCTGTTTTGGTTTTCTGATTGTTGTTGTTGTCGTTGTTAATGTTAACTTTAGCACATAGTTCAGGTTTTTGTATTACTGTAGACTGATGAAACTTAAAATGTACAGGGATTATGTTCAGAGTGAGTGTTAGCATGGTGGCACGGCTAGTAAGGCCTGTATTTCACCGTATGTCTGTGCATGAATGGGAATGTAAGCACATGAAAGTACATAAAGTGAGCATCTTAACACGGTCCATACCTTTGTTTATTTCAATTCTATAATACACTTAAATGCTTTTTAAACATTTGCTTCATATTTTTATACTAAATGAAATACCATTGCTTAATAAATAAGAGATATTTCTGTGATTTGAACATAAAGTTTCTCTGGCTGTGTTTACTTTTTTTATCTCTCCCTATGGAAAGAAATTTTAACTCTGGGAAGTGAAGATTATACACTCCACAGGCCTGCTGACATTTATATTTTGCATCACCCAATCTCACTTACTGCCTACTGTCATTTTTACATTTTGTCTTGGTGAACTAACTTCAATTTCTTAAAAGCCTAATATTACAGCTCTGTGAGATAAATACTGTCTAAAAACCTTTACACAGTAGTTCATATACAAACTGTAAAGGTCACATAACATAATTCACAGAAGAGGGGACTATCAACGTTGTAACCCTGAATATATTATAATCATATCCACTACCAGAGAAACACTGGACAGGAGCAAAAGAATTAAAGTTCTCCGTCGTACGACGGATTTCCGTCAATTTGATTTTAGAAATGTCATATTTGAGATCGATGCAGATCCGGTGAGAATTTTTATTTTTATTTTATTTTCCTTTTTTTAAGGCCTACTGCAAATATTAGGTCCGATGAATGAATGTGTGTGATGGTAAATGTTTAAAGACCTAATAGTGTTCTTGAGAACTTTCTGTGTCTCAATCAGAGACCGCTCAAGAAGATAGGCCTACGTCAGCCATGAGTTTCGCTTTGTTTATGTTGTAGCTACACGCTTGTCTCATTGGCCTGGGGCGGTTGCTTAAAACACGTCTGGAGGACGGTCTAAAAATTGGATTATAGCGACACAATCGAGACAGCTGATTAGGTTGCCCAATCCGTTTAACTTTTTTGCATATGATCTTGTGAGCCCTATGTGCGAATTCGGAGGCTGTGTTCTTTCCGTGCATCAATGTAGACAATTTCTTACTATCGCGAACTCTTGTCAGGGGAGGTCATTTTTTGGGTGTCACCTATAACTTCAACAGATAGCCTGCTATGCCACCCGATGTACTATTATTGTTACAGTTTTTAATCAACATTATGTGTAAAGCGACGCAATATAAACCGTAGCCTATGCCTATCCCGTCTGATATGTACAACAATGTTTTTCACAAATTGCGACGGAAGGTTTTGACTGAGCGTGTTAACATAAAATAATAATATCGCGAACTGTTGAGTAAGGGGGTCAGTCGTGTTTGTGACGCACAGACCGCCTTGTAGCCCATTTTGCTTAGGCTTCACTTATAACGACAGTAGGCTGTGAGCGTGTGTTGACAAAAAATAACCATGCAATTAAAATAGTCAACTTAAAACTTTGCTATTATTAATGTATAGCACAAAACCATAACCAGTAGGCCTACCAGAACCTCGCATATTAACGTCATGATTTGTGTGCGTCTATTTGGCAAGGCCACTAGCTGTCATGGATGCGTTGCTAAAGGAAGTCACAGGTGTCAAAAGTTAAAAAATAAATGGAGATGGGCGGCTGTTGGAAACGTGGGAGAACTAACAAGCCATGGTGTAAAAACATAAAGTGCCAGGGGTTTGCTTTTGCGCGGTTTGCTGCAAGAAAATTGTTTATGGATGCAATAGGAAACGTTTTAGCACGCCAACAATCAGAAGACCGCAATAAGGTTAACGTTTGTGCACTTCAGGACATCTTCCCTACCTGGTGCAACTAGCCACCACGACAGAGGCTACGTTTATGTATGGCTGACCGTTTTTGCGCTCAGAAAGTAGGCTGCCCACGTTCTTTCATAGCGCAACACGACCTGTCCCTGTCCCATCACTCTTGTCAACCTTATACAATCTGTTGCTGAAGACAAAAGCGCCCCCACCAGATTGTCGTTATTAGATGTGCAGACCTCCTGCATGAGCACATACAGTATTGCTGCTCATTGGAAAACTAAGTTGTCTGTAAAACTCAAAATTTCCATGTTTTCATTAAGTGCGGATGAGGCAACAAATGGAAATATGAACAATATCTAGACTGTTCTGATTCGTTACTTTGATGAGGAAATGTGAAGTCTTGCCAACTTGATTTTATAGATTTTACTTGGTGTTGAATTGTATATCTTCAATTTCCCCTAGGGATCAATAAAGTATCTATCTATCTATCTATTAACAAGAAAAAAAATCTCCCCTTTAAACACTTTTGGCCTGAAGTAATTAAATAAGAGTGTAAGTTAAAGCCTTGCTACAATATTGCTGTAGTAGAAACGAACAGCAATGGCTAATCAGCAATGGTCAGGGATGGTACTGAAATATTGTTTTGTTCATCAGGAAAACTCAATCTCAATCAAGAACACCTCAATTCGCCTTTTTCACATGGCGGCCACTGGCGGCTATACGAGGCTACAGGGTAGGCCTACACAAATTGTTATGTTCTATGCATTCACCTGTAGGTGGCATTAATTATATAGTAACTTACGAGTACCCTGTAGCCTCGTTTTGGTGTTTATTTGGTGCTTTATATTGCCGGTTGCATCTTTTTGTACATTAAAAACCAATAGGTCGCGACCGCAGGGGTGCTATCTCTATAGATAGATATGAACAACATATGAAAGGCCTGAAAAAAGTTCAGTCAAACGATTTTTTTTTTCACTTTAATCCCTGTAATAGCGTTTGTCCGTTTGATATAGGCTATAATTAATATATGTGTGTGTGTGTGTATGCGAGAAGACCAATGGTGTATCATAATCTAGATCTAAATTACATTTAGTCAAATCGTTGTAATTTCGTGAGACTTGCAGAGGCTATTATTTTGGTATGATCGCTTAGAAACTCACCCGGAAGTAAAATTGTCTGATTTGACTGAAAAAAAAAAAAATAGTTGAACGGAACCAAAGCTATCTCTTGCGAAACAAAGCTAGCTCCTGTTATCGGTGGATGTTCTTGACAGAATAGCGCCACGATAACGGAATCTTGGATACCAGCCATCAGCGTAGCCCTCTCACGTAATGTGATGCCATACCGTTACGAACGCACATCCTGTAATGGATTTAGAGGAGGCATTCCAAGTTGTTGGAGAGTTCGGGACATATCAGAAACGCATAGTGACAGTGCTCACGTTGTTACAGGTGAGCGATCAGTGTCTTTCTACCTGAGATACACAGACCATCATGTGTTACTGAATGAGCTAGCTGTAGCTAGACGGCTACTCGTAAAACCGTCTATGCGTAAAACAACGAAACATCACCATTGCTGTTTATTCTTCCTGGTCAGGGTTACCGTGTTAGAAACAATGTTGCATTTGAAGTTTCTGTAACCTCATTCGTAAGCATGGGAAGATATTCTGCGACGTTGTTTTCCGGACAGAGACCCAGTACATTTGTGAGACGTGGACTTGATTACGTGTTCTTATTTACACAGCGAGTCTATTGTCAATTTTTTCAGGATATAATTAACTGTGGCACTACCGGTCCGCTTGCTGTCCATAATGTGTTTATTGTTTACAGTTAAGATGTTTTCTTGCAGATTTATATGGCATGTCAGTCCATGCTAATAGTCCTGATCGGAGCAGTGCCAAAGTTGAGTACGGAGAAACTAGATGATGCAGGTGGCGAAATAAGCAGTCAAATAACATTCACTGAAGATGTCAGTTCTATTGTTACAGAGGTAAGTGGCTTTACCTTCATCCAAGGAAAGTTAAGTGTGGAAAACACATTGCTGTGTCATTATGCTGAGTTTTGCGTTTCAAATAGTTTTCTGGTGTAATTTAGCCTAGAAATCTAGACGCACCCTAGCGGCGGCAAATTAATTTGCTCAGCCTGTACACATTTCAATGATATAGGATGGCCCGCCAGGCTAGGTGTAATTTGTAATCTGGTGTAATTTGCATAGCCTGATTTGTTGTTTGATCTTGCAAAAGAGATGTAGGCCAATGGGAGCCTCATGCCAATGTATTCTTTTCCAGTGGTACCTGGTCAAACATCAAGCCTATAAAGTCAGTTTAGCTGGAGCTCTGTTTTTTGCTGGGGTTCTGGTTGGAAATGTATGTTTTGGACCTCTATCGGACAGGGTTGGAAGGAAACCAGTCTTTTTGTCAGGTAAAAAGGAAATGCATTCACCCAAATGCACTTTGGACTATCAGGTAGTCCAAATGATCTAACTGTGTCATGTGTCATGTTGGTAGAAGTGTGCCACTCTTACATGGCTTTGATTAAAGGCTTCTGCCTTCAGTGTAATCACATGTTACTTTCACTGGGAAAATAATCCCACATAAGAAGCTAAGTCAGTTGTTTCATGTTTAAATGTCTGGTTACTCTACTAAGTCCCATGCCCCTCTCTTCATCTGCTGTTTCTCCCCTCAGCTTTGTTTTTCGAGGTGCTGTTTGGCTACGTCACGGCACTGGCCCCGAGCTATGAGGTGTTTGCCCTGTCCCGTTTGTTAGTGGGACTCATGAATGGAGGGATGGCGCTGGTCTGTTTTGTCCTAACCCAGGAGTATGTGGGCAAGTCCTACTGGGCCCTGACCGGTAATGCTCACATGCTGGCCTTTTGTTTTGTATTTGTGCTAGAAATGCTTAGAAATGCCAGTGTGTCAAATTGTATTGTTTAGGAAGAGGACAATAGTTCATTAATGACACTGAAGCATTTCAGGAGTAAGTTATTTATGCTTTGTTGACAATATCACATGTTCCTCTTTTTTAGGAACCTTGACCAACATGACCTTTGCTGTGGGAATTGCCTTGTTTGCCGCCCTTGGCTACTTCATAAGGCCATGGCGCAATCTGGCCACAGCGGCGAATTCTCCTGGTGTTCTCTTCTTTCTCCTGTGCGTGTACGTGCAGTCACATACTCAGGAAGCAGAGGGGGCTAGTGGGACCCTTGTATTAATTCAGTGACATTCATATGAAGATGTTTGACAAGAGAGCTCTCTCCATGGTCTTTTCCAAACAAATAAATCTGAAATGATTCAATACGTTTACAAAGTATGTATCTGCTGTGTGTATTACACTGGCTAATGTAGGAGACACTCTAAGTGCCTTTTGGGAGATTTATTTGCCTGCTCATGAGTGAAATGCTTGTGTCGCCATCCTCCAGGACTCTTCCAGAGTCTCCTCGCTGGCTGTACTCCCGTGGGAAAACGGAGCAGGCCGAGGAGGTTCTGCAGGACCTGGCCCAGTGGAACGGCAATGGCAGACCCATATTGAAGCTCAAGCGCACCCCCGGTTTGGACCGCCACAATGGCTCCAGCATAGGCCTGATTAACCTGATTACCCACCCAGTGCTGCGCCGGAGGACGTTAGTGCTCATGTATGTGTGGTGAGTGTGGACACGGTCGCTCGGGGAACCTCTTGGAGACCTCTGATTTTACCTTCATCAATAGTTGGTGATCTCTCAGGACACCACCGCACGGGAAGAAGTTGAGCAACTAATGCCATTTCACTCCATGTTTTCCACTGTATCTCCACCTGTCTGACCAATACAAACCTTTCAGTCCTTGAGTTGATGACTCCGCTCAGAGTGCTCCCACGTGTTCATGCACAGGAACTGCTTGTTGACAGAATGTGCACTTTGGCTGCCATGTAAATAAGGGCTCAGAAGCCTAACCACACCCATGGCACCTCTGCGTGCACTGTTTGTCTTCTCTAGGTATGCATGCAGCCTGGTTTATTATGGGCTGACTATGAACGCAAGTGATGACACAGGAAACCGCTACCTCAGCGTGGCCATGTATGGACTAGTGGAGCTTCCGGCATACCCCCTTTGCATATATTTTATCAACAAAAAGTGGTAAGCCTCTCTAGACATACAAAACCTTTTCTTTTTTCACTTGTATGATTACAGACTGCCCATCTTGCATGGTCGACTTGGTGTTTACATAGCTAATTTCATGGTTAAGATCAGAATTGTTAAAATAATTTTACCATTGGGATTCAAAACATTTAGCTGTACATTTTGTTATATTTTGGTTTGATGCTTAGTCTTTTGAATACAGTATTTGGCTTTGGTTTCCCTCAATCAGGGCCGGGAGAAGGAAAACAATGGCCAGCTTTCTAGTCTGTGCAGGTCTTTCTTGTTTATTGACAATGGTCATGCCAACAGAGTCTGGTAAGTTACATTTCTCCCAAGAAAACATAACATGGCATGCCGAGAGTATACATAAGATATACTGTAACTACTATGAAGTACTTGTGAACTCAGTAAATATAGTCCTAAAATTGTTCATCTTGAACTGTACTTTCCCCACAGACTCTTGGTTTAATGCGAACTCTTTAGCTCTAATGGGCAAACTGATGGTCAGTGCAGCATTCAACATTGTGTATGTGTACACATCAGAGCTCTACCCCACTGTTATCAGGTACAGATGTATGCTAATGCTATAAACAGTCTTCCAGAGTAGCCGATGGGCTGTAATGTCGTTTTTTTTTGTGTTTTCTGCTGCTGATGACTTCTGACCTCTCCTCTGCACAGAAACGCTGGGCTCGGAGTCTGTTCCATGTCCTGCAGGGTTGGGGGAATCCTGGCGCCATTTGTGCCTTCCTTGGTGAGTACATGTGGATCCAGTGCAAGTTGTCAAGGGTGGATGGTTATGAAATCTCGGATAATGTGCCTCAGCCCTGTGTGACTCAGGGAGGCTGACAGATATGAGTCATCCACTTATGCATGCAACTCCCATCCAAAGAATTTGTAATGGCATGTAGGGGACTGTGGGAGAAAGTTGTTGTAAATAATTCCTCCAACTACTCTAAGTAAACAAGAAATTCTGAGATGACATACATTTTATGTACTATTTTTATATTTTGTATTTCAAGCTCTAAACTGCACAATTTTACTGTGATTTCTCTATTTTTACTCTTACTGCCCCAAAGTTAGAATATGGCACACCATATATAATTATAAATAATAATGTAGAGCTGTAAATTCAAAAAAATGACTGATCGGACTTAATAATGATTGATAATGATTTGATAAGGATTTGATAATGACAGTCTTATCTTGAGCTGTGAGATTTACCCAAAAGTAGCAGACATGTGACAAGTATCGTAACACCTCCAATTACCACCACTTTCTTTAGAAAATTCTAAAACAATGATGTTTTTTAATACTTAAAAATAACATTTGATAAATGAACCTTACATTTTTCAGTAGCCATAGGTGTGTAGATTAACCAAATCTGGTTTGGTTCTTACCGGGGCTTTTACTGCCTGAAATATCCGATTTTGTTTACCACGCTCGGAGGTTAGTGCTGGCCTGGTAGGTCGCCTATTTACGCCATTTCAATGGCACATGAACGGTTAGACCGAGAATTCTCGTCATGAAATTAAAATTCCACTGGAGCTCCAAGTGGATTTGTACACGCAGCCTTACAACACTGTTTACAGTTCTTCGAGTCACAGTAAAATGTCATTTTTGGTACATAGCTAATTTAGATACACCTATGGTGTGGGTGTTTGCGTTTCTTTAGGAATCCGCCATCTTGTTTTGTATAGAAATGGATATTAAGTGACACATACATGCAACACGGCGGAAATACGGGACTGGCGGTAATAGGGGGAGTTCCGATAAGTTGTCAATAAAACTCCCAGTTTAGAGAGGTAGGTAAGAAAGTATCCATGTTTGGAAAAGCCTTTGCCATAATATGATTCCCAGTGATTACTGTGGCCTCCCTCACATCTGGTGCCTGAGGTGCGTCCAAAATTGGCGAACAGTGGCAAACACTTGTGGTGAACATGTTTTCTTTGAACAGTTAAATTTGAACGATTTGGTGACGGTAATGGCATTGTTGCCTTCGTCAAGCTCATGTCCAGCTCCACTATATGTTCACGGAGAACTACCTCTTCAGACTGTTTGCGATTGTTCGCAAACGTTGGCCGAAAACTCAAGGCTAACGGAAAACTGTTTGCAAGCGTTCGCCTACAGTATGTTGGGTGCGAATTTGAACGCACCTCTGGTGTCTTTCAGAAAGTGCTGCACGTGTCCATGCCCTTCATGGTGTTCTGTTTGATTGGCATCTCCGCCGGGTGTCTGGGGCTCCTCCTACCTGAGACGCTCAACAAACCTGCCGCTGAGACACTGGATGAGCTCAGCAGCCCCGCCTACCAACGCATAGTAGAGACCAAGGTGATTTAACCTCCACCCACAAGCTCATCCTCAACACAACTTGTGTGCACTTACTGATGAGTAGTCAGCTAGAGTTTTTGCTGTTTATTGAGTGTGGCTGCGTTCCTGTTTCTGGTTTAGTCCAATTGCAAACTGACAATTCTTTGTAATGTAGGGTCTTGTAATTTCCATCTTTAATAAAATGTAAGTGTTTGTAAGGAGATACAAACTGCACATGGTGATCCATACAACCGAATGAAGCATTGAGGTTGTTTGCGTTTTTGAACAGGTGCGCTTATTGGAGGACGAGGAAGTCAAACCAAAGCACAAACTGAACGAATGACCAATCTGGAGACCAAACCAAGAGGGAGAGGTGAAGTTCAGGTCGTGGGACTGCCTGACGTGCCACACTGGCCTGAGCTCTCCCCGGGTGCTCCCTGCCTCCTCCGGACCACAGACCCCCTACCAGCCAGACAGCCAGCCATCATCAGCATCAGCAGCATCAGCAGCAGCAGCACGGCCTGCAGCCTCCGCGTCTGCACACAGGAGCAGCTCCCGAAGCCTCCGCTCTGAAGGCCAGCGCGGCGTCGGATTCCAGCGGTGGCCTGTCAGGGAAATTCCAGGCTTGAGCTCAGCGGAGTGAACTCTTTGGCTAAACTATCACAGACGCTGAGGGTGAGTGGCAGCCTCTTCACAACAAGAAGTGGGATGTGTGAAAGGGATTTTGTTTTCATGGTGTCATGTGATAAACCTGACGGGGTTTGTTTTCATTTGGTGTCATTCCAAACGAGACATGCCATCTCAGGGCATGAACTTCTCAACCAGTCTGTTCACAAAATTACTCACAGCCTTCAGCTATTCACTAAATGAAAGACAGGACCAAATTATTCCTGGGGAATTCCAAACTGTTGTCTTTTTCTGTTTCAGTCACATAAATCGTGTGATTCTGCCTGATACTATTATCTTGTTTCATACTAATGAGTTTACTTTGTTTTATTAGCTCTGCGTGAGCTGCTTTTAATTGTTGTGCCTTTTCTACAAGGTCAGGAGGCCATAACAGTCAGTATTTCCTCCTACAGTGGGTCTCTAGCAACATATGTGTTAAAGGGGTCAGATTATACAAAATGGCTCTTCAGCTGTCTCTGGTCTCATCTTAGTAATTTCGATAGGTGTTGGCTTCAGTCAGTGACTAGTCAGTCTTGTCTATCAGTAGAATGAAGGTTCAGTGACTTGATCTTGTTTTTTCCAGCCAGTGGAAAAGGTTTTTTGGTCCATTTGTATCTCTTCATAGGGGTATTTTATAGCAATCATATTGGGAGATTACAGTATTAAATATTGTGCATGTTTGTGAATCCTCGATTTTCAGAGGAGTCGTTATTGCAAAATGGTTAATATGGTTAATACCTCTGACACATATATAATTAATATTAAAAGACTTGAACTCATTTGTTTTGATGTTTTATTTGTAAGTGCAGTGACTCTTTATGGTCGCTAGGGGTCACTGCCTCCGAAAGCAATGCGGTTTGAACCTGGCCCACCTTTGACCCTCTACCCTGACTGTGGCGGTGATGTCAGCATTGACGCAGGTGAGCGAGGCGCAGGTAAACCACAGGTTCCAGGAGCTGAGACATCAAAGGGCCCGAGCATAAGATGTAACCACGCAAATGTTTTTTTTTTTTTTTTTTTTTCACCTCCCATTGGATTTAATGACAGCCTATGGCAGAGTTGGCTCAGGCACCTGGCAGAGCAGGTAGACTGAAGGGAGACCAGGGGGAAGAGTTTAAACTGTAATCACTGTTTTGGTTATAAGCCTCTGTCTCCGAGCAGTGGCTGACAGCACAGAAATCCCCTCCACAAAATAGATAAACAGCAGAAAGTGATGTGGTCTTGTCTGCAGAGTTAACCCTGTCTTATTAGGGGTCGCTTCTACGGATGATTTTACACTGTTTTATTAAGAATTAGAATACATTTATTGATTTTCAAAGTCTAAGTTTCAACAATAATCACTCAGCCAAAGTATACTTACATGCTTTGATTTCTATAATGCCATTTGATAAATGAAGTCACATCCTGCTTCTGTGTTTGGCCCTTATAGAACTGTCAACCTGGAGTTGTGATGCTTCATTTAACAGGCTGATTGCTTGTTTGTTATGATTTGAAGGACCCTGTAAGTTTCTCCTTAAAAATCCCATGAACTTTGGCAACCAGTGCTGTGAAAGAGTTTTGGCAAAAGGCCTCTAGATTGGAAAATCTTGTATTTACAGCTAATCTGAGTTACTCTGACAGAATCTCACGGAACTGGGTAAATTTAACCACATATGCTTTCATATGCAATTTGAGATCACCGAATGTCAGAAAAAAATCATTGCTTTTTTTAGTTCATGTACTATTAGGCCAGTTATTGTTTTTTGTGCTCACTTTCAAAAGTTGATGGTTGATTGGTGGTTGGTGGTTTATACAAGTCATTTCTTGTAAGAACTGTTGCATCTTGTATATAACCCTGCCAGTAGGGGGAATGTGCGAGTGCATCTTTAACACAGAAACTCCCCAGGCCCCTCATGTGCTGCTCAGAGTTGAAGTATGCCCTGAGTAATGCTCCTACTGTGTAATTAGGACTGCAACTCCCCTGGCTCATGGTGTATCCTCTTGAGACACTCAAGGGCATGACTGAGCCGAAGCAGAACGCATTGACACATGAACTGTGTTGGATGCCAAGAACTTAGTTCACGATTAGGTCAAGTTATTTGCATGTGACAAACAAAATTGAATGAGTTGTTTGGGCAGAAAAATTAGGAAGTTATCGTTGCTAATGTTCAAGGAACTTCTGCTGATTTCTTTGTGAGATGAAGGTGGATAGAACCAGCCAAGAAGGGGGAGGCACCAACAAGTAATTCCTTCATGGGAGTTTTTTTTTTTTTTTTTAAGTCGAATGGATGGAAATGTTTAACTCATCTTTGTTCAACCGCTGGGCTCACTTTACAGACCTGAAGCATAACGACAGGAGGTACAGGGTAGAATTCAAGTCCTTTAGTCATGTGTATGAGATGTGAAATTTTATCAAGCAGAGAAGTATAATTATGAGTAGAAGCGACCACTAACAGATTTGTTTTCTTGTGCCTTCTGTTCAATATTTGAATCACATTGAATAGACTTTAGTGGAGGAAACAATGAGAACATTTGGTACAGGGTAATGGTAAATTACAGCCTCTGGTACACTTAGTCACCTTGATGTTCAGGCCAAACTTATGTGTGTGTGTGCTGAGAGATTTGTGGCAGCCAGACAAACATCATTCACCTTCTGTCAGAGAACACCTCATAAATTGTGGAAGGTGACATCAGGAAACACAGAGGTCACCTACAATCTGTTAAGGGCCACCAATGGGAAACATAAAAACACAAGCACACTCCTATTAGTAAAGGAGTGTAACCATGCTTGTAGCTCTCGTTCTCTCTCTCTCTCTCTCTCTGTCTCTCTCTGAATGTAGCCTCCACACTGTTAAAACTGCTGGGGGAAACAGCCGTACCATCATTCATTCAGACGTTGGCTATGACGTGTGTCTCTGAGCAGTTAAATGGATAGCACCCAAGAAAGAGCCAAAGAAGGAGCCGGTGTAAGTCTAAGCATACCCTGCACTCAGCAGCATGTGAGCGAGAGAGATGGGGGACAGATATGGAGGAAGAGAGAGCATTTCCCCCTACGAAGTGGCCCTCGGCTGTAGCGCAAAGTGCATCGTGTCATTGGAGCAATAAAAACAGTGAGAGAGCTTTAAAAGCGTGAGGGCTGGAGGAGACCGGAGAGGAGAGAGTGAGTGTAAAGTGGGATGCGCTCCAGCATTTTTTCTATTCAGCCGTTTCCTGTTATTCCTAACACCCGTGAAACAGGTGTACAATCTGAGTCACATCCCAGCAGATCCATCAGGAAAGGTCAGCCAAAGTTTATCCCACTGTGTTTTTTTTTGTGTTTTTTTTTGTTTTTGTTCTGTTGTCCAAAGATACCATAGGATACCCACAGTAGTGCTAGTAGTGTTCCTTGTTATGTCGTATACATACGCAGACTGTTTATATACAGTATGTGTATATATTTAATGTGTGTACATGCTGATCTATGTGTTTAAGTAGTGTGTGTGCACAGTACTTTCCATTCCTGAGACTCTTCTCTCAATTCTCTCTTATATTGGTGCAACAGGTTAGGACAATATAACTTAACTTGTTACTTACAAGTTAGATTGTTTGGGCTTAATTCTACATACAGTGATGGCCAAAAGTATTGGCACCCATGCTAAAGTTGACTGAAAAGAGGAATATAAAATCATCTTTTGGAAATTGATCTTAATGCCTTAAGTGAAAAATGAGGAAATATCTAGGACACCAATTATATAATAAGGACACCAATTTTCTTAGTGAATGAATAGTGTATCATAAATAAATAAATGTTCTTCCTTAAAATACAGGGGTCATAAGTATTCCCACCCCTATGTTAAATTCCCATAGAGACAGGCAGAATTTTATTTTTAAAGGCCAGTTATTTCATGGTTACCTTGTTACCTTGGCCTTTGGAATTAAAATAGCCCCACATCATCACATACCCTTCACCATACCTAGAGATTGGCATGGGTGTTATTTCAGTTAGCCTATTAGCTGGTTTGATTTGCATTGAGCTCAATGAGCATCAACAGCTACCTACTGTATGCATACATGGTGTGATGGCATACATATTTACATATCAACACGAATGTCAACATTGTGGGATGTTGCAGAGGACAGACCTCTCTGTCAAGTCGTTATTTCACCGTTCACCAGCAGACAGGAAGCAGAAGAATTTACGAGGACGTAAATGGAGACGCTTGACGTCCGAGTCTATAGCCAACGGTCAAAGATCACTGTGGTCTCGGAGTTCTGCCACGTTCAGGTTCAGACCATGGTCTGAGAGGCAGGAGGGGAGCTGCAGTTCACTACCAAGTTTTCCCTCCACTCTGAGGTCACCAGATGCCACGGCAGTTCCGCCCAGGAGAGCAAGCTGGATCTCCTCCTTTAGGCAGACAGGTTCAAGTGCAGTTCACAGGGCGAAGAGAAGCACACGAGTCCTAGTAGGGCTCATATCTATATCATGGTGCACTCTCGCTCCGTTGGGAAATTGAGGCACTTGAGCTGAGAGACTTGACTGTACTTGCATTATCGAGGGGAAAAAACGGATGTTGGTCTCTTGAAAGCCCCTTCCAAAGGCTGCACTTGTCTGTCCGATGGGAGAGATGCTGGGAGTCTGACTGCAGTGTTTATGTTTCTACTAGCCTGACTTAAGTGAATGGAAAAACAGGTTCTCACAAATACAAGAGGCATTCCAGTCTGGCACAGAAATATTCATGTCCTGATTTGACAACATGATCATTCCTACTGCCAACTCCAATTATGTTTATTCCAAAGAAAACTCACTTTTTAAAAATAGTTTAACACTAGAGTATCGCTACTGTTCTACTCTCTACCCTGACTACTCTAAACTTCATGAAGTGGCCATTTCTAGATAATCCACTGAACCTGGCACCTCGACTTTAAAGGGTGCATTTCCTGGATGCATGATTCAATTCTCGACAGGGACTCTCACTTTTCTGTTGAGTCTGAAGGGCTGTGTTAGACTCATGAAAAATGTATCGACATGCTTAATCTGCTCCATTCCAGTTTCTCCTGAGGTGTCTGTGTGTGCGTGTTACCCTAAATGGATGCATTAGGGGAACTTTATATAAACGTTTACTCTTAATGTGTCATCCAAAGGCTCACTGTGTTTAATTAAATACTAAAGAGATAGGTGACCAATGCAATACAAAATATAATTCCACATCCTTATAGGTCAAAGGTCATGTGCACTCATTCATGCTCTGAAAATGAGATCTCCCCTGACAGGACAGAATGAGGTCTGCTGTGCCTGCTGTAACATGATCATCTTTCTCAATAACAATTCTCTCTTTTGGCAAAGTTCTTTGCAAGGTTATGCTTACAAACATAGTATTGCTGCCTCATTAAGGGCAAAGAATTTGGTACCTTTGTCAGAGAGCAGCAGAAGCATTTCATATAAATTTACTGTAAAATAAAAGGATTTTGGACAACATCAATAAAAAATTTCCTTGAACAAGAGATTAAATTATGGGGAGCTTGTTCATATCACGTCATCATGTCTTGCCACAGGATTTGCCAAAGCACTTAGGGCTTGAGGAGGATGTTGAGATTTTTTGGTGGTTACTCCAGTTGCCCCCAGATTTTTAGTTCAGTACTATCTGCTGTCATTTCTGTCTCTCCTGCGCCCTGGCCCTTATGACGAGTCTGTCCTCCCCACTTTTTACAGCATAAAGTCTTATACAAGGTCTTTCTATTTTCTGATGGTTACTTTTATTGTTGTTAGGTTTAGTTAAAGGAAGACCGTTAGAATAGAACTGTGGAGTACAGCCACTAGCCTAGAGTATATATTTTTTGTTTCTGAGAAAATGTACTGTAAGCTTCAATGGAATGGTACCTGTAGGTGTAAGCATATGTGAAAGACACAGACCAGCAAAGTAAAGGGACGATGTAAGTTATGACAGACCCTGTCTGACCTTGACATAAGATTGTAGCACTAGTGATTTATTTCAAGTCATGAAAGCAAAACAGTGTTAATGTTTTGATAATGTGCATGTTTGCAGAAAAGAAAGTGACTGCAATTGCCAAACTGCAATCTGTAAAACTGCAATAACTTCAGTTACTAAGTTAATGGCAGTAATCACTTTTATAAAGCATGTGTGTAGGAGATACAGAACAACAAGGATGGAACATGACGATAATGGAGAGATGAAAAAAGATGATGTCTCTACTTTCGCCTCTCTAAGGTGACCTGTAGAGAGCGGAGGGCAGGCGGAACTCCCGAGGTCTGAGATAATGATCAGGCCTGTCAGACAACATCTGCTCCCGCCACATTCCAACACACACACCCGGCGAGGACAAGCTGGAACTACCACCAGAGTTCATGACTGACAAATAGCCCCTGGCAGCTCTACACACACACACACACACGCAAACAAGAATGTTTGCACTGAAATTAGGAACTCTGTATGCTATGCACAAAGAGTCATTTCCATATCCTCGTGTGCAGCAAACTGCACAGGACAGGGGAGAGGGACAGAGTGATGCAAGTCATTGATGTATGTTGCTTGTAAGAACCCCACCCCCTATGTCATTACTGATCTCTAGCTTCACCTCAAGTTACCTGTTGTACGTGCTCATTGAGGCCTGCGTCAAGAGGGCTGGAGCTGATGCACTCATGCCATCCTGTCCATGTCCTGTCATTTGTTTTCTTTTTTTTTTTACAAATACCTTTGTGTACAAACATGCTGTCGATGTCACCCCTATACATGCATGCAGATATGCATTTAAAGAAGTCTATATATCCATGTATGTAGGTACATGTATGTGCACGATGCATAGAGTCTACACATTCATAGTGCTGCAGCCATTATAAGCTATGATGACATTTGTCCCAGAGACTCATACAGCAGAACCTCCAAACAGCACTTATACAGGGGTGCGTTTCCCAAAACCATGTTAGCAACTTAGTTGGTTGGCAATGGGAAATTGCATTTGCAACCAACAAAGTTGCTCAACTATGGTTTTGGGAGACGCATCCCAGTTCACCATGCTCACATTACGGTCACCAAGGTTTGCCTTTATGTACATGCACATGTTTTGCAGTTTTGGCTCTTTGGCAGGAACATGCATATGAGTCTCCATCATCTGACACGAGGCTTTGCCAGTCTATGACCTACATTCCACTGGTGGTTTTGTAAATTCCATACATGTATTTTATGCTCCAGGCCACGTCCTTTCATCAGGTCTCTCTTCGTGTGTGTGTTTCCCTGCACACATTCCATTGTCAGTTTTGTGTTCATACGTGGGTCTGTCGGATCTGCTGGTCCTCCCCATGCTGTCGGAGTCTGGCTGGCCATGTGTAAACTTTGGGGTTGTGGCCCGTGCGTATTTTTGTAGAGATGGGGTGGTTGTCACCTCCTGACCCATAGCTGTTCAAACTAGCCACAGGCATAACTGGTTTCGGAATGAAAACAGAGGCACGATGTTGTTCTGGCTAATTTCCTCTAATGCCCCTGCAAACTTATCAAAGTACACAACGTGTTTAACATTATCAGTGTACCGCTTTCGCACTACATGTTGTTCGCCTTGCCTTTTCTGGCAACATTGTGATGAGGCCTGAATCTTCAGTTGGATTTAAATAGCTGTTCCCTGGGCTTTTAGATGGATTCTTTACATTAATCACTAGGGAAATAAAGAAAGGACACAAGCCTCACAAACAGACTGCACATGTTTATTAATAATAATAATAATAATAATAATAATAATAATAATAATAATAAATATAATTAAGCTTGTTAAATCACAACAGAATCTACATTTAACTTATCCGAGTTATGAGCCTTGTGTATTTCCATAATAATGAACACATACAAAGTTAGTGTTTTGGAGGAAGGTATAACACTACGCAAACACATTTTGATTATAGAACATACTATCTGTTGGCATAAATAGCCATCTAGACTTTTCAGAACTCAAGTGGCTTGAAAGCAAAGTGTTTTCTATATGACCTCTACCAGGAGGCTTTTAGCTTGTCTGACTGACAGGTAGTCCCTTAAAATGTTCCAGTGGTCCATCAGACACACAATACGGTTAGGTGCAGTTATTTTTAGATAATGTGCTGTGTACGTCTAAAGAGACAGCAGTCTTCACTGATGTGCGTTAAAAACTTGTTGGTGAGGAGAGAGAGAGAGTTTGAATTTGCAAAAGAACTTATACAAAAGACGAACAGATTAAAACATAAAGTCAGTACGTTTTTAAAAGAATCACACTGCAAAAAGTGTAAATTCACAAACTAAATTCACCATTTACAACTGAATATAAAACTCAATTTAAATATCAAATACTCTCAAACATTTGTACATTGCAACATCAGTTGCTTTATAAAAAAGCAGTCTATAGCCGCAGAAAACACTACAGCATCCTGATCCTGTCTATTTTCAATCTTATTCTTTCAACTCATATGAATGGTCTCTTTAGCTTGACCTAAAATGAAAACTATTTATCTGCATATTTTAAGGGGTACAACCAAACATAAAAGTCTTTTGTGAAAATGTTTCACTGAAACCTTCAAAAAGCCTCTCCAATATTAAAACACCCATCAGTCTGGGGCGGTGAACTGGGCTAGTATGCAGTAGCCACACAACGTTGTGGGTTCAATTCCTGGCTGCTACCATTATGCCCTTGAGCAAGGTACCTTACCCTTAGTTGCTCTGGGGACACTGGCCCGTGTAATAACTGATGTATGTAAGTCGCTGTGGATAAAAGCGTCAGCTAAATGAATAAGTAAGTAAGTCTGGGAGACCACCAAGCTGAGAAGAGCTGAAAAATAGCTGTCCTCTTCTTTCAGCCCAAGTTCAATTTCAGTTCAACTCAGATCTCAAAATATACTTTGTTTTTCTTGTGGATTTAGGAGAAACAGCTGAGATCTAAATAAGGGCTGATTTATTTTGTGAAACAAAGAAAAGACATTTTCAAGACAAGGTACCTATTTGCAGTAGGTATTTCTATTTTTTGTTGTTGTAGGAGTTTTCCTGGAGTTTAGAGCCCCAATTGTATTTACAATTAAATTTCCTTGAGTATTCTACACATTGTACTGAGTAAGTGCCATATAATTGGAAGGGATATGCATCTTCAAATATACTGTGCTCTCTAAACAAGCACAATGTAAAAACATTTGATAAGACGATTCCTACTCACTTATGAAGTGACATCAGAGTATTAATTAAACAGCTGGGGCCACGTGGAAGACAAGCCGTCAGTCAGGTGAGTGGTTATGTGGACTTTCGGGCGTTTCATTACAGTGAAATCTTTGCAAAGCCCTCCTGTACTTACACTGAAAATTGACTAATTTATTAAAGCTCCTGTGTCCTCATTATCACCTGAAGATGACGGTAGCACTCCACTTCATCGTTAATGACTCCATGAATCGCCACATCCTGTGTCATCGTTAATGACTTAATGAATCGCCACATCCTGCTTGCGATTTTACCTTTTCAAGGAATTTGCACTGTAAATGGTAAAGCCCCCTGCCAGGAACCGGTGTTATTTCTGGCGTATGTTTTCTGCTCCAGTGACATGATGTTGTAGCCTACATTTTGTTCTACATTGAACTGTTATCTGGACATTTTTTCAGCGCAAGGTTTAAGACAAAACCATTAATTGGACAAGCTGATGTCAATTACTAGACCGCATGTAGCCCATATTTTTGCTTGTGTAAGCTTACCAGTGGTGGAGAGTGTGGGCATGCCTGCTTAGTGGCCTAACGAGCCTCGGATGATTTGTCCTAGAATTCCCAAACAGTTAGCCTGGGGGTATAGCGACAGGCTAGGCTATGTCGCTGCTCGCACACTAATGATGTAGATCTTCCATCTTTACTGCGGCTATAGTGGCAGGAGATGAGCTGATTGTCCGGACGCTAAGTGTGTAGGCCTACACACATTACCACACCCCGTAGGAGATGGGGACCCTAAATGATCCCCATAATAGCGATACTGCATGAGAAAAAGGAACCCTGTAATTTGCCGGCTAATCGGCCTATTTTGGCTATACTTTGGATATACTTTTCATCCTTCTCTCCTTTTTTTTAAGTAGCCTACAATAGTCCCACCTACCCACGGAAAAACGTTAACCATCACCATTGTCGTTATTTATTATTTCCTTGTTTATAAAAGTAAACCACATCTTGCGTAATTCAATGCATTGTACACTGCATATACTGCCCACTGCCCACTGCATTGTGGGTATTGTTCTCAGGATTTATAAATGAATGATTCACCAGCGCTATTGCTGGGCTCCAGTTCTCTGACCTGCTGGTGACCTGCAGCACAAACTTCGGCATCTCAGTGAACCATGCAGAATTCGCCAAGTTCACTGGTTCTTGACAATGCAGGGAAGTCCTAGAAAAACATAACTGCACGACAGTCCCTCCAAACTGTGATTAAAATGAATTGTTTGTTTTAGAGTTATTGGTGGTCTTGAAATAAATGTAGGATTACTTTGACAGAGGTTAATTTATCAAAAAATCTCTGCTCTAATCTGATTTGACTGTATGACCTGTAGCACAATGACATAAACTTCCCTGAGGTGAGTCCATATGACGTCGATGCAAAACAAAGTTAAATCATCACCTAGGAGCAGGGTTCAAGCCAAAAGGTCACTCGGGGGTCACAGGGACGTTTGCTATAAAGGCTAGTTGGGGTATAAACATTTTCTAATAGCCACTTTGTCTATTATGAGTAGCAGACATACATTTTTATTGAAAATCACTGACAAGGGGTCCTCTTTCCTCTTTATACCAGGTGTTTCTATATTGATGATAACTGACAGCATTCTGATGGTTGATCAAAGCTTTCAAACTATGCTTCAACATAATGCCTGAATGAAAGGTTAGTGACCTGTAATGTTTGTATTTAACTGAAAACATCTGTTTATTTCCATAATACTCATTACAATGTCCTTTATGTTATGTAACTGATATACACATATTAGGAATCTAGCCTATAGGTTACAGGAAAACATTGCACATTAATATGGTACGATTTAAGATGCACAACCTGACCCCAAAATAATAATAAAAAAAATACAACCAACAGTCTAAAACAGAGCACGACAACGAATAATTTACAGAAATACAAATATATACATAGGCCTACTCACAACACTTGGAAAAAAAGGTCTTGCGCACTTTTCTCGGTTAGAGAACCTGTTATAATTCGTTCGAGCCAAAAATGCTCTACACAAACCATCACACATAAATTAGATCTCTGATTGAGAAAATATGAACCTATATATATATTTTTTTCTAAGAGTATGTGGATCAAAAGTGCTATACGGTTTGATTCTCCTTCCCTTTTACCAACCCAAATTCTTGATTCACAGCACATGAACCCTTCTTCACATTTTACATTCCGCATTGCATGAATTCAGCAGGAAAAATAATGGAATCACACAATGGGCTATATTCGTATTTAGAAAGTAACAAACCAACCTGATGCAGCATAGTCAAAGCACTATGAATGTGGTGACATACACGGACTGCTAACTATGTTATAGGCTATATTCTACAGTAATCTATAAATAGAGCTTATTTTGACCTACTTCATTTAAAACATATACTATACAGTTTTGTCTTACAGGGTGTAACACATTTATGAGGCATGTATTTTACAATGAAGTCAAAGTAACCAAATGAATAGGTTGTATGAGTCCACGGACCTGGTAACTCCACTGTTCAGCGAAGACGTGCAATGTTCGTTCACCAGTCTCGACTGCTTATGTTCCTTATGTGCTGCTATGGTCTCATCACATTTATAGAGGCATAACTACGACTTTAAACATCACAGTACAACAATGATGGATCTTGTTTGAACATAAACGTTGATAAGCCAGACCATATAGGCTATCATCAGCCAAAGTTACTTCCTTGGCGTCCTTGGTTATGTTCAGCATCACTCAGCTGCTGTGTTGACTGAAGGGTGACCTAGTTATGTTGCAGTCTGAAACACTCCGTTCATTGTCCATAACTTCAATTAGTGATACAGCCTTTGTACAATGTATATTATAATGTAATAATTTAAAGCGAACGGTTCTTCAATTTCAAGATGGAGGAATATTTTGTGTTCTTAAATGTAACTTGTCTGGTTATGACTGTTACATCCACTGAAATTCCTGAAACTGAAATTAACATGTAAACCGTTGACCGGATGAACAATTGGCACTGTTTGCATTCTGGGATATTTTTTTGTGACCAGTCGCCATTCCGCCGTTCCCAATAATTCAATAGTCAGAGTTTTCAAAATGATTACAGCCAGCTCCCGTCCAATACATGTCCGCACGCCCCCACCAAAAGGAACGTAATTGAAGCGTCCGCTTTTGCTCTCGTCACGGTCTGCGTTGAAACGGTCTGGGTCAAAAAGCTCTGGACTTTGGTAGACGGCTGCAGTCTCGTGTGTGTCTCTGATGCTATACATTACACTCCAGCCCTTTGGAATCTGATACCCCTGCCAAAACAAGACAAACAGAATTAAAACAATAAATTAATGAAAAACGTCACGTCCCCTTTTCAGAAATATATAGCCTACTCTTGCCACTCCTATTGGCTTTTATTTTAAACATTCCATCAGAAATTATAATATGGGCAATAAACGGACTTTTCATTACAGAAAGATATTCTGCCTTCCTAAATATGAAATCGAAAATCCAAATGACATGAATTGGCCTACCTACCCATCTACAATGAAATAATTTGGGGTCCACGTATTGATTAGGCTAGACAGCGCAGCACTCCTCATTAAACGAATTTATGATTAAATGTGACAATGTTACAAAATGATTGTTGTTATTTTCTCCTTGACCAGCACACACAATACACATACAATACAATACATATACAATTCATTCTCACTAGATCTGTGGGGTCGGAATGCTGTAGCCTAGTTTTGGATACCTCCAATACGCTTTGCAAATTCGACTACTCTAGCATTGAACCATTTGGAAACACTTTACCTGAAATGAAATCGCACTATTTGGTTCTTCAATTTTACGATAGGCCTACATATCAGCTTCTCACATACACTGTTGGCTACACAGGTAAATAACACTTACATTAAGTTCAAAAGTCTGAAGCACCGTTCTGTATCCTCCAGAAACGGGTGGAAGAAACCTGAGCACTTCCTTCACAACGCAGTCAACATAACGCAACTGCGTCAGCTTCTCCAAGCTCAAGTAAGGGACTTGGACACGAGAAGCCTCGTTGTCAACGGTGTATCCAATACGCACGCCATTGGAAGTATTTAGTAATCTTTCAGCCTCTGGGCACCTCTGTCCTTGGTCTGTTGATGCATCGTTCAGAGGCACAGCTGACATACTCTTCCAGCTGGGTTCTATGTGTTCGGGGGCTACATTGTTGGAGTGCTTCTCCCCTCCTAGGCCCTCAATCACAAGTTCTTTCCTCGCTTTCTCCACCACATCAGGGTGTTTCAGCAGCTGAAGAATGAGGGACGTAGATGCGCTGGCTGTTGTAGAGTGGGCAGCGAAAATCAACTCCACTGCAGTCTCCTGGTAATGGCAAATAATGGGTGAATGGGTAAGTCATAATTAAGTCATTGCTTTGCTAAATCTTAAGTAAGAGTTCTTCAATTTCAATGGCATTGACAAAGAGCATCTCTTCATGTAATTTAAATAGGCCCACCATGTTTACCTTAAGTTCCTGCAGGGTCATTTCATAATCATTTTCTTTGGCAGCGCTTAACATGTAGTCAAAGGCGTCGCAGTACTCCTCCGAATGCTGCTTCTGAAGCTTCTCCTCAATAATCTTCTCAATGGATGCATGGAGTATTTCCCTAGCTTTGATACCCTATGGAAGTAACGATATAGCCATGCAGTAAGTGTCGTAGCCTACTGCATGGCTGTTGTGCGCCATCAAGTAATGGCACATTCCAATTCCATTAAACTACATTTGTGCACATAACCTAAAATACAATCAATAATATACTCGACAGTGATATCTCATGTCTCTGAGCATTACTGTATGGAATTTCCTCTTAAAGCACATTAGTTACAACAGATTTGAGAGATTTGTATTGATGTCTTGATGATTGTGTATTTTCCTTACTTTACGCAGTCCGCTGAATGGCGCATCAATGGGCAAGGAGAATAGATTATTCATCAGTTGATCAAAGATCTTAGAGAGGTATATGATGCGGTCCTCTTCAAGCCTCAGACCGAGCAGGACTGTTACAGCTATTCGAAATGTAAGCGACCTTGCTGCCGCATAAACATCCACAGAACCGGCCTCTGCACACCATTTAGCAATTTCAGACTTGACAACATCTTGGAGGCGCGTCAGATACGTTTCCAAAGCCCCGCGGCTAAACACTTTTGCCAAGATCTTGAAGACAGAAAGGGAGTGATTAAGAGTTATTGCACTAGACTTTCTGACACAAGAAACAGCAGGTCAACATTTGAATTAATACTTTTTGATTATTTCACAAATAAAATATTGTATTAAGCATGGTACATGTTCACATCTCACTCAGCAGCATATCTTACACAGAAGCAGACAATGATATGAAAACGAAAAACAAAAAAATGATGTCTGTCGAACACCTGAGGCTTTCATCTATGCAGTCTAGTGGCTATAATCGATATTTATCCATGTTGAAAATAATATCAAATATATCAAAAATAATATCAAATAGTGTGGATAGTATTAAAGCAAGATAATTGTAATTACTAGCCTACCTTCCTTTTCGTCTTATGAAGATCCCCCACAGAATTGACCAAAGTGTGGGGTCCAAGGATGATACGCGTGCTCTGGGGCCATTGCGTGCACACCAGGTTGTGTTCTCCCAGCAGAATTTTACGGATGTTTTCTGCACCAGTCACACGAATGACAGGTTTCCCCAATAGATGTGTTTTAAACACGGTGCCATGCCTCTCTCTCCTAGAAATATGGAAACTGGACCCCTGTAGTGACACAAGCATGCAAGCAAACACACACACACACACACGCACACACACACACACGTGAGTTAAAATCAGATTTACAGTAGCGTGCACCTTCATGAATTTCTAAGCGCCTTCCTATTAGGACAACCTCCCTGACGTGTGTGCGGCACGAAATTGAGGTGAAAACGTCTGTTTTTCACCGCAAGGAACAATTGCCTCTTCAAGTCTACACTTGCTGCTGAATAATTCCAAAGGCGCAATCAGAGCTAAAATGTTCCTGAGCGCGTCTTGAAGCACACTGGGTTCAAACCACAAAGATGTTCAGAGTAAACTATACAAAATATTTAAAAGGCACAACGAATGTCAGAAAAGGATATAGGTATCTGAACAATATAACCTATTTCTATGTTGGCTATCGTACCTGAAAAAGCCAGTGGAAAGTTTCCCCGACCAGCGGCCAACCCATAGAACCCTCAGGTAACGGGAGCTTGCAGTCCTTGTCCCGTGTGATGGTCCACCGGAATGTCCAGAGTTGCCGGGATAGCGCAAGCAGGAGTAGCGCAGGCAAAACCGACGTGAGCGCGGAGACCAGCGCAGATATCAGAGTAGTCCCGAACACGAACATTTCCAATACTCGACCCTCTAAGGCCCACTGCTCAACCAGCTTTGACGTGCAAGTGTAATTGCCTTCGAGAGGTGGGAGAACCAGTAGCTGTGCCCGAGCACACGCGTTACGTCGTAAGAGGTAGCCGCTTACCCTCTCCAGTACTATGCAGGAATGAAATACCTGGGAGGAAACAGAGGTATGGTAATTCGTCGTGAAAGGACTCTGGCCATGCATCAAGAAAATGTACCAGTTGAGATGACACGAGACCATTTGCAGCGTTACGCATTGTTAGCTGGTCTGTCCACAAAATTATATTTAGGGTTAAAATCCCAGACCCTTACCCATAACTCCATCTGTCATTTAACTTTCGGTTGAATTGCGTGAAACTGACAAGTATTTCAAGTAGTTTTACAAGTTACATGTACCAGCATGTCTTTTTATGTGAATTTTATTCCTTTTGAGGGGCTCTATCCCCGAGGCTGAGCAAACTTAACTGTTGCTTGCCCGTAAATCACATTCTAGAGCGATATGTGCGAGGCTTTGATTGAAATACTGTCAGTCAGTGATTGGATAGGACGTGTAAAAAAGGCGGATGCTGACAAAGTGTTTCACCCTCAAGATATGAACTGTGTCAAATGCCCTGGCGCATCGGAGAAACGTGCATAAGTCTTCAAAATCATTCGACATACATACAGGCTATTTTACTGTCGAAAAATAAATCAGTCCCTCCATAGCCTACACCACAAAGGTTTCCCGACTTACCCTTTGAGATGTAGAGTCATGTCGTTGACAGAGGAAAAGTTCCCAACTGTGTGGCTATCTCTCAGAGATGTAAAGCGTCCTCCCTGCAGCTTCCTCGCTTTATAGATTTCGGCATAGCCTCCTTCATGAACCACCTTCGTAGATGACGTAGTAGATATGCGTTTTTTCCGAATAGCTGAGGTTGTTGATAAGCCGCGAGGGTTTATTGAAAGTTTAAATAAACACTTTATCAAGACGTGGTGTCTGCTCTCAGTTAAATAACAAAAAGGGGAGAGCAGTAGTAGCATAATAAGGGGTGTTCGGATCGAATGGCGACGGATCGAGGAAACAGGTAACCAATCACAGAAAACCACTGTGTTTGAGTGACTACCGTTCATAGCCAAGCGCGCGACTGTGTGTGCACAAAAACGCGCACGCACAACCAAAACAGGTTTCCCGCTTCAACTCATAATTCATTTTGGCTGTAGCAAACATGCAGATTTTATAGCTGGTAGGCTATCCATTTGTGCCAAACATGTATCCATGTGCTTGGCTTTCCGTGTTGGCTAATTAAGTAGGATCTAAATAAATAAAAAATAAATAAAACAAATAAATAAATATAAAATCATAAGAAAAAAATGCTTAGCCACTATTAACAGATTATTCACGTTTAGATACAGCCGATGTTGTCAGGAATTAATAAGATGCGATCAGAAGGGTTTACACAAGTTGTAACACCCAACATCACAACTTCAGCTGACCGACCACCTCAGCTATGTGGCCTCAGAGGGATGATTTAGCATTTAAGCGATGCCTCAGTAAGGCCAGGTGGCTCATATCCTCTTCCGTTAGCGAGTGCCTTGAACACCTGTTGCATTTTGTTTTGATGTAAAGGGGGAATGTCTCCTCAGGCCGCGGAAAGATCCACTGGATTTCCCTTCAGTAAATGCGTGTATATTTTCAATGTATTTTCAATGTGTTTCCCTTTAACATATAGTGAAATTAACTCCGTGCTGTTGAGGAAATTCGTTACAACATTAAACAGAAATCTAAATAGAAAAACAGGAATATAATATGTTGCTCGTTTGTATAATAGGCCTAATTATTCGCATAATTGAAACGACTAATTTGGATATCACGGAACCCAATTTTAACCAAGGAAAGATTGAAATTGTGTGTTTGGGTAGGCTCTTGCATTATTGCCACTGATGTAATGATTTAAGACTTAATATAATATTAACAATAGAAAGCAGAACTCATTCAGCTTCTCTCATTTTTAACTTCAGGTATACCAATGGTCGAAAAGGAAAAGATTCTCTGTAAAATACAGATGCAAAATAGTCTATTTGAAAAAGCAAGGAAATGTCTAATAAATACAAGAGTGAAAAGGGAAGTTTCTTATAGGCCTATGATCTGGGTTTATTTATTTCTATTTTTATTTTATTTATTTGTAAAATGATGCAATTAAGTATGGAATTAATTTAGCTAGATTGTGTTAAAAACTGATGGCCACTGGTCTAGTTTAACCAGATAAAACACTTTAAAAAAGTTTAACCAGACAAAATACTTACTACAGTATTTTTTTTTTCCTTTTTAATTTTGTGTGGATTTTGTATCCATTTTCATCCAATTTAGCCTATCTAACCATGCCATCTTGATATTTAGCCTATAAATTGTGAAACCCAAGGCATGAAAACACAATGCTGTGAATGGCACTGGCTTAGTAAGTAGGATACCGCTCAATGCTTGTAGACATACTGACATAATGGGGTGAGGGTGAACAAGGGAGCCCCGCGGTACACAGAGAGGGACGTTTAAAAAGACTGTCCAGATGAGAATGCGAGCCAGGGATGATGAGGCTGCATCTTTATGTGCCCTGTGAGGACCATAGTTGGTGTCACTCACCAAGAGCTCCTCATTGGTGATTCATGACTGAGTTGTGTTGTTCGCTGGCCTTTCTGCAACCCAGTTGTCTGTCTTCACTTTCTTTCTCCCTCTTCTCCTCTGTTATTATGTGTAATGCGTGAGACCATATTATGAATGCTTGTGTGATGAATCACATGTGGAATGGATTGTCACGAGAGGTTATCTTCCACTGTAAAATGTCATTCAGTGGGCTTTGGCCATAATCTTTGTATTTCTTTTCCAAGTTGTGCATGACATGGCTTGGTATCTGGAGATTTTAAGCTACAGTCCTCACCCTCCTTTGCCTCGCCTCAGTCTCCTTAACTCCATTCTCCTCTCCTCTCCTCTGCCCCCCCCTGATGCGCCTGTCATCGTTTAGGTGTGAGTGGTTTGACCTGTGGAGGACTTTTTCACTGGGGCAGGAAGAGGGGGAAACAGAGGGGGAGGGGTGGGGGAGAGACATTCCCCCGACTGAAACGTTTAGCAAATCCCATTATTAATTTTAACAGCCAGGACATGGAATACCAGAGAAGAGAGCTCAGAGGCATGTAGAAGCAAGTCTGTCACACATACAGTGAGAGAGAGAGAGAGAGAGAGAGAGAGAGAGAGAGTCAGTATTTGTCTGAGTGTGTCAATTTGTCTGTTTTTTGGTACATGTATGTTAATATCTCTCTCTCTCTCTCTCTCTCTCTCTGTCTTTCTCAATTTGATGTAGCCTGTAAGCATTGGTAGGCCTATATATTTGTATGATCAATTGAAATGGAAAGTAGAGCACAATATATATATATATATATATATACATTACATTTAGGTTATCTATTACCTAAACAATTTTATCAATGATCTATTATTATATCACACAATTATGTTGCTGAATGTTGCACGTGACATATTTACTCTTTATATCTGCATAAAATAAGACAAGGCATGACATTTAGTGGCTGTACAGGTATTGTATTTAAACAAACAGTTTCTCTTAGTATTGTTTTTTTTCCAGTGGTAAATACAACAAATCTTGGAGATCCTCTCTGTCTTACATACACATAAGTAGTGTGTGAACATTTTTGAGTTATCAGTTTATTTGAGAATATATAAGGCAGTCCTAATTCTAGACATTGAATAGTGGCATTCATGCTTCAATCTCACCTGAACTATAGAGAGAGACATCTTAATAAAAGACCAGAGCCACATAAGTACAGTACTTTAAGTACATAAGTACAGCATATTACATTGGACAGGTGCCATTTTATGGCACACTTGTCAAAATATACCTCCCAATTAAACCTCAATATCAATTTGTTGAGTTAACCCTTAAAGGAGTACCGTCACACCGGTGTGACGGGAATGTTGAGAAATGAACATTCTAAAGAATATCTGGGTTCATTGAATTCAACATAGAATTTTAGAACCTTCAATTGTTGCGGAACTTAGAATGTTCAAAAACCTACACCTTTAAGGAACCAAATATTACCCTTCCCTCTCTACTGTAGTGGTCTTCTGAAGTGACTTGGTGAAGGTGTTTTACAATTAATGTTTGCAGATACGTACAAAGTACTTGCATGATTTATTACCTTTTCACCTTAAAGAAAATTCATACAAATTCTCATTGTTATTGATACAGATTCATTGTGTGGGAGGGAGATGGCAAATGATACACAAACACAGGACCAAAAAAAACCAACCCAAGAAAAAAAACCAAATGCACAGCTCATATTCTATAAAATCATATGCACAGCTCATATTATATATACTCACTTTCCCCTTTTTTACGACAACCTATTTCAACCTTAAGTGCTGTTTTAAAAACACATGGATCTTCTAAAGACTTATTTCCAAGAGATACTGAATATTCTAGATCATTAAACTCTATATTTGTAAACGTATTGACAGTTCTTATGATAACATCATAATATCACAGCATTGCTATTCTATTGTCATTTTTTCCTATATGTCCAGCATGAGCCACTGTTCCCTTAATTTAGTGGAAGTTAATTAAATGTCTGAACTTGTCATGCTGATTGAGTAACAGGGGGATTTTCTTAGCTGTTTCCTTTTTAAAAGCACCCCAACCTGAATATTCACCAAACAGGCCATTCTTAATGATGCAGTGCCTATTCAAGATGTGTTATGTTACTCTACTAATATGAACTGTGCTCTGTGCGGAAGCTTAGGGAAATACCATTGGGTTTGTCTGGGATGTCTACTCTTACACAGACTCTCTCGTACACACTCTCACACACACGCGTACACACACGTACACACACACACACACACACACACACACACACACACACACACACACACACACACACACACATGCACATATTCCATATTGGGAAAGGTTACATGGATCCTCTGGTAGGTATATACAGTATGAAAAAAGATGGTTCCATCTTATGAAAAGCAAATATGTTTCTGGTTCATTCATCTGTATATTGTTATATCAGATTTCAGTTTTAAAATAATTCCTTAATTAGAGTAATATGTGACTGTCACACATTTGAATGTCTGACAATCTTTGAAATACTGAGGAACTTATTAGTCAAATATATTGGTATTCAAACCTTTATTTGAAACATGTGTCTTCTTCTCAGTGAAGGAGTGTACGTGAATGTGTTTCTCTCTCTGTGTGTGTGTGTGTGTGTGTGTGTGTGTGTGTGTGTGTGTGTGTGTGTGTATGAGAGAGAGAGTGTGTGTGAGTGAGTGCATGAGATGTCGGGAGTGAAAAAGAGAGCAGTGGGGCTCCGTTCTCACTGGTGCAGTCTCTCATCACCTCCTATGCCCCCTGCCCCTTCCCCACCAGTCCTGGTTGTCCACTTTGATTTGGAGCGGCTTGGCCTTCGTTTGAGACGCGGCCTGTCATCGGCCGTCCCAGAGCGAAGAGCGCTACTGTGGGGAGGGGGACGGGCGGGCAGGCAGGCCGACGGGATGGGGGGGGGGGGGCTCTGACCCCCCCAGGGCAGGGCTAAGGGTTTGGGACAGGGTAGGGGGTAACGCCTGAGCAGCCTGCCTACTTCCTTATCTGTCAGAGAGCTGGCGCGCTGAGCAGGTATCAGGTTGTGGTCGGGCTCCCACCCCATGACCCCAGCTCCCTGACCCTAAGAGGAAGTGGAGTCCTTTAGACCACCGCCAAACAATACAGCAATTCAGCTGCCTCCAAATATTACATATTTACACCCAATGCAGACTTGAAGTATAAACTCGGAATAAATCAGAATTACTTTATCGTTTATCATTCACAATAATGGACTATAATACAGTATACATTATATCACTGAAGGGTTATTATGATAATAATATGCCTCAGTTCCTTCTGCTGCTAGCTCTGCTTAGAGCCCACATCAACTGGGCATAGGCACTTGCTACTGAAGCCTGCTTTGTTGGTCAACTTTGTGTTTGCTGCTTTGGTTTGTTGTTGTTGTTGTTCGTGGTGGTGGTTGTTGTTGTAGTGCCCCATGTCATGTCATGTCTTGTGTATTGTTAATTGGGCTTAGTTGCTGATTAGCCATTGTTGGAATCCCCTGCCTGTAGCACAAGGTTTTAAACATCTTGTGTATCTGAAATGAATCAAATAGACCTACTTTCTAGTTAAATAGTACAGTTGCTCTCATTTCCCCAATGTTGTATCCATGAAAATGACAGAAAATGTGTTTAGATAGTGTAGATAAAATTGTAAAAGTGTCAAAGGTCATGGCCTGTGGGAAATGTGCTTGGGAGTGCCCCGAGGCTTACGGGGCAGCGGCTGCTTGTGTGAAACACTCAGAGCTCCAGGCAGTGTGTGGCCATCCCCTGTCACAATAGGTGTCCAGCTTGGTCATTTCAGGTCTTGTTTACGTTTTCAGGAATCAACAATTACAAGGAAGTTAGACTTCGAAAGGAAGAGTAGGATGCATGTGACTCTCTCTCTCTCTCTCTCTCTCTCTCTGTGTGTGTGGGTGTGTGTGAGAGAGTGAGCGAGACATCCATTAGTGGTTAGAGCCCACCTGAGGCTGTGATTAAGGGGGCACACACACAGATCTGCGCTAAAAGTCGGAAAGGAGAGAACAATGGGAAGAAAGGCTCTGTGTCTGTTTGAGGGTCGCTTCTCTGCAAGAAGCTCTAATCCAATAAGCTCCTGGGCTCTCCCTGTGTCACTCTTCCTCCTGTCCCCTGTCTGTCTGTCTCAGCGCGCCTGCCTGTCTCCCGCCACGCTCATTTCCCAACACACCCACTATACTGCACAACACATTAATACATTTTTCACCTTCTTTTTGCTTCTATCTTCTCTCTTCTTCTCTCATTCTCTCATCCCTTCTCACTGACTGTATGCATTGTGAGCTAGTGTTAGCTCTCTCTCTGTCTTTCTGTGTGTGTGTGTGTGTGTGTGTGTGTGTGTGTTAATGAGAGAGACAGAGAGACTGAGAATGATGCAAGAGAGAAGTGAATGTGTGGACAGTAAAAATAAAAAGGAAGCTTATGGTAACAATGGGAATAGAGTTGAATAGAGGAGACTGAAGGAGTGAAAATCACTGAAGACTCACTGCTGGTTGCAGTCTAAGGACCTGATTGGTATCAGCCACTAATGCAGTCTGTCAGTCTGTCCCCCTGTGTCTAGGGAAATAAAGAGTGCTCTCTATCATTATATGAGAACATTTGCTTTTAAACATCTGAATCTCTCTCTCTCTCTCTCTGACTAACTGATGAAGTGTGTGTGTGTGTGTGTGTGTGTGTGTGTGTGTGTGTGTGTGTGTGTGTGTGTGTGTGTGTGTGTGATATGAAAACATTTGCCTTTGTACTGATAAATACCCCAGGACCCAATTACGTATTTCTAAACAATCATTTTCAAGATGCAGGAGCATACTCCCTCTCTCCCTCTCTCCTTCTCTCCCTCTCTCTCTCTCTCACTCTCTCTCACACACACACATACACACATGGCATAACACACTTTCCTCATCATAAGTCATTTATCATGTGAAAAAGAAAGCAGTGAGCTCGCTCTCCCTCTCTTTCCGTGTAGTGTGTGTATGTGCATGTGTGTGAGCGACATCAATCCTTTGTTGGAACAGGAGACAGTGGGTGGGGGCTACTAGACTGGGCTATAAATCATCTTCTAGCCTACCATGCATGTGCTTTCTCTCTCTCTCTCTCTCTCTCTCTCTCTCATACACACACACACACACACACACACACTTTGTACTGAAAAGGGGGTTGTCTGGAATGTGTCTTGGTGCTTGTCAATGACCCTTCCACGTGTATGTCCTGTTTGTGTGGATAGATCCAACATATCTGTTGGAACTGACTTTGTTATAGTCTATGAAAACGTTTTATCTGAAATTCTGTTTTGTAAAATCAAGCAGACTAGAACCCCACATAGTGACATAGTGAACAAAGGAAAAGATCCTCCCTCACAACAACAAGGTGAAAGTGTGTTGGGCGCTCAGAGACAGCCCTGTTAACACCTCTCCTGACAGGAGGAAACGCTCTGGACGCTCCTGGTGCCAATCATTCAATATCCCGCCCACTGTTTGACAGGGGCTTCCTCTCCAGGAGGACAAGCCTAGCCTGCAGTGAACTTGTGAATAGTATAGTGCTCCCCTGATTAACAGCAAGCTTTTGCTTATTATCATAGAATTCAAATCGTTTTCAAATTGTGTATTTTTTGCCAGGGATGAATTGATTTTAATATTTCAGAATTGATCTAGATCTTTACACACCAATGCACTTTACACATTGGCATGGAATCGTGCTTATACACATAACTTTACCACACAGTTCACTCAATGCACAATTTACATAGTAGGCTACATACCTGTACAGCAGTCCTGTATATATGGGAGATACACTCCTGATATACTGTATATTATCCTGAGAATATATCTACTTACACCTCAGTGGGAGCCGAGATAAAAGGGGGAAGAAGCTTTGAGACTGCGTCTGCAGGGATGGAGCAGTGTAACTGTGTATGGTGATTAAATATGAACTAGAATTATAAATGAAAACAAGATTGGGAAAACAGTAGGCAAGTGTTCTTTGGACTGGCTTTAGACTTGTCTAGGGGCAGCTTATCTAGATTCTGGGATAAGAATCTAGATAATTCTGAGAATTATCTCAGTCTGAGAAAAATATGAAAAAGAAAAAGGGATTTGAATATGTTTAAGTATGATAAATACAGCTGTCAATGGCAATTTTATGGTGCAAGATTAACATAGTTTTTTTGAATGTCATTTTTTAAAAGCAGTTGCCTTGTGCCCCTTAAACCTGTGTGATTAAAACGGCAGATCGTCCCAGTCCTTCTAAAAGGAGCCCCGGACACAATGGCGAGGAGCAGCATGGCCCAGCTCCTCCTCCCCTTCTCTGCATGCTCCTACCCCCTCCCCCTCCTTAGGAGAGACTGCATAGTATGAAAAGAGGAGAGGAAGGAAGTTTTAGGAGGAGGAGGAGAATGGATGGAGCCCCCGTGGCCTATATAATGATAGAGTAATGGGCCTGGGAGAGACTTAATGGAAATGTCGTTTTAATCTAATGGATTGGCTTTAGTTGGGGAAGGGGGAGAGAGGGGTGCAGCCTTGCCTCTCTTTCTCTCTCTCTCCGTCCACCACCTCTTCTAGCTCTGCTATTCATCCTGACCCGCTTTAATGCAATTACGGAGGAGCAGGATTGATAGGCTGCCAATCCCCATTTTAGTATACATTACATACAACTGGACGTGGGCACTAAGATGTGAGTTTAACTGAGTGACCATTAAGGCATGTGAGTTCATTGTACATCAAGGAAAGGTGACTGAAATATGTATTACATCCTGGCCAATTGGAAAGACCAGTTGTCAATGTAGACCCAGTTGCTAATGCTGCAGAGGCAGGAACACATGATAGTGACACTTGAGATTTTGGATGTTGACTCACTTAGAAATCCTCAAAGTTACGATAGAGTCAGTGGGAGGGTTTAATGTAAGAGTAAGAAATGTGAGAGATATATGGATTGTTTGAGAGGTCATTTCTCTGTGTGAGTTTGGCGTTAGCATTAGCTGCAGCGACTCAGCACTTTTGCAAGAGTGTGTGCAGGTCAGGGGTCGGCGCTTAAATCCACTGAAAACCTGCCACCAGGCAGTGTGAACTTTGACCTCTGATTGAGGGAAAACCTTACCGGGTGGTGGTGGGGGGGGTGGAGTGGAGACACCTCGGCAAACATCTTATATTTCAAAATAAGACCTGCTGACGCTGCCAAACCCTTTCACTGATTGCTCAGAAGCTCACAAAAAGAAAAAAAACAATCGCAAGAGAGATACATTACACTCTTCAAGGAGAAGTCCCTTCTAGGGTCACTCTTAGGCATTCCACTTTCCCCCCACTCTTTCACCGAACAAGAGAAGAAAGAAAGAACAGA
>NC_055972.1:10020754-10025754 GCF_018492685.1 Alosa sapidissima | reverse complement strand
TTCAATTTAACAGCAAAAGTGTATGGGTGATGAAATGTCTGACAGCTAAAGTGAGTGCATCTCACTTTTCTAGGAGCCACTGTTTTAAGTGAGTTTTAAGGTGTTGAATATGACGTGTGTGTGTCTGTTTGAGACACGCCTCGGGACTGATGCCATCAAGGAATGTATGACACCATTGGTCCAATTAGGTTGAAACCCTGCTTATTTGATGATGCCTGTGCCCGCTGCTTTAGCTCACGTGCTGCTCTCTGATAGCAGATGTGGGCTGAGCCCATGGATGGCCCTGGCAGTCCGCCGTCAGGACATGCCTGTGTGATGTGGGGGTGGTTTCGGCCTGGCCTCCAGCAGAGCTGTGGTGAACACGAGAGCCGCGGGCAGTTTTGGAATAACTCACGATGCACGCCGGAAGAAGCCTAACCTTTGTCACTGTTTTGGCCATGTGCAATTAGTGCAAAGGTCAGAGGTCAAATGAAGCCATCAGTGCGAGTCGTAATGGCATAATGACAATGCATTATGACTATGGTCCTTAAAAACACACACAGACCCACAGACACACCCTTATACAATGTTTCTGCCTACAGTATATTAACACCATAGCAGTTTATTTACCCTTCCTCTACTTATGGCTGGCATGTTTCTTTAACCCGACATACAAATCATAAAAAAATAAAGCATTTCACATATTTGTACAAAGAAATCTTGTAAGAGCAAGGATTCCAACAAGCAGTGTAATGCATATGGATATGATCATAGTTGGCATAGCCATACACATACACATGCACATTACACAACAGAACAGAAGAGCTCCTAGGTTCAAACCAATTATTCAGTGATGAAAGACTTAAAACTATTGCCCCAGGGGTAGTCAACAGGAGGGTTAAAGCAAACTTACAAATCCCCTCATACAGGCGTATGCGCACACACACACGCCCACACACACACCCACAAACACACACACGCACACGCACACGCACACGCACACACACGCGCGCACACACACACAAACACACACACACACACACACACACACACACACACACAGACATTTTCTGGCACAGGCAACAGACACACCTGCCCTACCCGTTGGATTCCTATTAACCCACCAAACACACACACACACATACACGCACACACACACACACACACACACACACACACACACACACACACACACACACACACACACATTCACATCCACTCACACCCAGCTCTGTGTTATTCTGAAAGGTTGTAATTTAAAGGCAGACAGATAGGAAGAGGAGTGCATATGAAGGTCAGTGTTGTCTTATCACGCCCTTCAGCTCACATTTAATTACTCCCTCAGTAAAGCAGAGCAAAACGCAGTTTACTGGGCCTCACAGCTGTGTGTGTGTGTGTGTGTGTGTGTGTGTGTGTGTGTGTGTGTGTGTGTGTGTGTGTGTGTGTGTGTGTGTGTGTGTGTGTGCATGTGTGGTTCTTGTTTGGATAGATGTGTGCTATGTGCTGGTGTGTGTTTGTAAAGGTTGGAAGGTTACTCCCCTGAGTAAGACTTTAATGAGCCTCTAAACTCCACCGGAGTGAGATAGTGTTTACTCTCTGAGGTGAAGTTTCACAAACATATTAACTTTAACATGTAATTATACACATGTACAGCTTACCCACACATTCAAAGTCAAATGTCACGTTTTTCCCCCTTACTGGGTAGTGAAGTTCAGGTATATTTTCTTCAATGACTGACTCATTCAACAAGTTGAGAATGTTTGTGCAAATGACCTGGGCTATCTTTTCCAGCCTGACGATGACTAACTTCTTACCGTTTCCATTAAGTAAATTCAACTTTCAAGATGAGAAAAACAGTTTTCATCGGATGGCCACTCATCACTTCTCACAGCCTCGGTATCCATCTTGAATCTGGAGAGTTACGAATGTGCAGTGATGGGAATTAAGGCATAAACATTTCCATGGCAACGGATTTTGGTAGTGTAGTGTTTTGACGTGAAATCATGAACAAACACAGTTTTCTCAGAAAAATAAGATAGATGCCCCATGAGCTTTTGGCGTCTATGAGCATATACAATCGCTTAGTCATGTCAAATCTAGTTTTAAGTGTACCATGGATCATGGTTATGATTTTATGGCTTATAATCCAGTTCTCAGAGAAATTGAATTGGATTCTTACTTCCGGAATGGAGGAGGGGGGGGGGGGGACGGCACTGTTGACCTCTATATCTTCCTCATAACATCATTTTGCCTGCTACCTTTATAGTATATGAGGTTTATACTCTTCCGTAAGCTACACAGAACTGTTTGGTTGTCCTTACATGTCAATTAATTTTCTCCCATTTTAGGGTCTAATCAAGTGACTTTTTAAGGGAAAGCTTCTTGTTGTTGCACTGACAACAAGAAGACAAGTGACACCAATGTAAAACTACATGTGTTTTTGATTGTGTTGACAGCATGAACACAGCGCGTCATTGGCAGATTTACCTACAACATATTTCAGCTCAGTGGGAGAAAGCTGTCATTCCCCATGTGAATAGCATAGTGTGGAGGGAGTGGGTCTGAACCGGAGTGTGCTTATAATGTGTTAAGTATGTGTGCAGGTATGAGTGAAAAGAGTTATAGAATGTGTGTGTGTGTGTGTGCGTGTGCCTGTGCGTGTACGTGTGTGTGCGTGTGTGTGCATGTGCGCGCGCATGAATGCAGGTGAGTGGGTGGTATTTTTTGTGTATGTGAGTGCACGCAAATATGCACAGAATGCGCATATCACTGAACAGCTCTCTTGACTCGGCCTATAGTCCTTTGGTGGTCTGCATAGGCTATAGGCAAAGTGTGTGACACAGTGGGATCTCCAAGAGGAGGAGGCGGGATTGCAGAATAAGAAAGGATTGGGAATGAAAGAAAGAGAGAGATGAAAGAATGAAAGAAAGAGAGAGACAAAAAAATGTCGGCCTGTCAATTCCAACCCCTGCGCTCCGTTCCGCACCACTAATCCGCCGCCTTAATACGGCGCATGGACAGGGGTCCTGTAGGGCCAGGTTACCTTAGCGACTCGGGGAGTAACCGTAGTAACGTCTTTCTTCTGGAGGTCACCAAAGACTCGGCTGGGTTCTTTTTTTAGGATCAGCCTGGAGTGGGATGGCTGGCAGGGCGGTCTCGTGGAGGCCAGGGGCCTCAGCGCTCAGGGGCCAGGGTGGGGGCCGGGGGGGGGGGGGGGGGGCAGGGGGCCATGGCCGCCAGGAGAGGCAGGAGAATGAAGAGGAGGGAGGAAGGGAGGGATGAGCTTTTTGTACTCAAATCCCGCCTGTTAAATCGGTGTGAAAGGAAGCAAGGTTTAGGTTCGATTGAGATGTCTGAACTTGTGGTAGCGTGGGACAGTTATTTAATGTTTTTCTGAAGTGTTGGCACAGTTTATTGGGTGTGGCGAGTAAAACTGATTGTTTCATGTTTGTGTTCATGGAGGTGAAATGGTGACTAAAACACACTATCAACATCATTAGTGGTTAATTCAGGCACATAGATGGAATCTCATTGTGGATATGCCCATCATAGAATGACTTGCTGAGGTCTGTAAGTCCTATCTTTCTTCAGTTAAATTAACGAGGAGAGTTGCCAGGAAGTGGTCAAGTGTGTGTGTGTGTGTGTGTGTGTGTGTGTGTGTGTGTGTGTGTGTGTGTGTGTGTGTGTATGTGTCAATGTGGTTTGAGGGATGATGGTGTGTGGTCAAGGGGATGATGGTGTAATAGGAGATTTGTGTTGGAGACCCTGTTCTCCTCATTCATCTCTCAATGTGTGTGTGTGTGTGTGTGTGTGTGTGTGTGTGTGTGTGTGTGTGTGTGTGTGTGTGTGTGTGTGTGCGTGTTTGGTTGTGTTGTGTACGTGTGTGTGCGTGTGTGTAGTTGTGTGTGTGTGTGTGTGTTTGCACACTATGTGTGTTGTCTAGAAGACAGACGCTTTATCCAGTTAGAAGGGACCCTTCCTGTGTTGCTCCTAGTAATGGGCTGAGCTTTCAGTGTGACGGAATGACCAGGTGAAAACAGATTATCTACCACACACACAGACTCTCTCTCTTTCTCTCTCTCTTTCTCTCTCTCAATTCAATTCAATTCAGTGAGCTTTATTGGCATGACATTTTACAATGTTGCCAAAACAGTAATGGATTACCTGAAGAGAAGAAAACAATTAGCAATTAATATTAATTATAACAACAATTGACATGGACTATGGAAAATAATAATATAATATAAAAAAAGAAAAGAAAAGAACACACTCACACACACACACACACACACACACACACACACACACACACACACATACACACACACGCACACACGCACACACATACACACACACACACACACTCACGCACACACACACACACACACACACACACACACACACACACACACATGGACTAATTCAGTCTTATTTTCAGTAGTATAGTAATAACATCAATATTACACCTCTGCACCTGCTCACTCCATTCCATCACTTGGATAAATACGGTCTATATTTGGAGCGAGATTATTTTGCACCATTGGCACAATTTTTTTCTCGCCCTGCCTCAACACTCGTTGGTCATCTTCAAGTGTGTGTCGAGTCATCTCCTCATCCTACATTTCCTTATTTAAACACTCAACCTCCATTCTTAGAACTGTTTGTCTTGTTAGAACTCTAATGGTTTATGTGTTTTTCTTTCTTTTTCAACCCAGTTCGTTTAGCAACTTTGGATCTGAGAAAGACAAAATGACACAGTTGTAACTGTTTCGCTCAGTTTACTTCTCATTGATAGTTAATGCTCCGTGGACAATGAATTTCCAAAGTTAAAAGTAAAGCCAAACAGTCAGACAAGACATAATGTAAATAATGTACAATGAGTGCTTTGTTTTCTTCTTTAGACGCAGACATCTTCAGACCTCAAGAATCTTTTCCAGTGAAAACAATAGACTCCTATAGCTGTAATCTAAATTGAATCTGAACTGAACAGCAGGTAACCCCTCCAACAGATATCTCAGACT